>NC_090259.1:39591466-39633966 GCF_037325665.1 Littorina saxatilis | reverse complement strand
TTACTGGAAATGGATCTACAGAAAAACCAAAATCGGTTTACCGCGCCGCGCTTAGAGCACGTGTTGAAAATTTTCATCGACCAGATTGTGTCCGGGGTCTACCTGAATATGCCCACCAAATTTGAAGTAGATCCATCGAGAATGTTGGCCGTGCATCGCGAAGTGACCGACAGACAGACAGACAGACACACACACACAAGCCGTATATAGATATAGATGTAACTACGAAAAACAAAGTCGTTGTCGTTACCTGCGACTAGCAGGCCAAGTTCGGATTATCCCCCCCCCCCCCCCACTCCATCCCCTCCACACTCCACCCCCCTCCCTCCCGCCAACTCAATTCCCGACCCCGAACCCTTTTTATTCGAACAATGGGTATATTTATCCTGCAGGAAAAAAAAACCCACCACAAACACAAAGCCGTGCACACACACACACACACGCACGCACGCACGCACACGCACACACACACACGCACGCACACACACAAACGCACACGCACGCACGCACGTACGCACGCACGCACACACACAATCACACACACACACACACACACACAATCACACACACACACGCACGCACGCTTGCACGCACGCCCTCCCGCCCGCCCGCACGCCCGCACAATTGTCTACACACACACACACACACACACACACACACACACACACACACACACAGAGAAAAAAAACCACACACACACACACACGCAAACTGACACACACTCACCCGCGCACATACACACACACACACACACACACACACGCACGCACGCACACACTCGCGCACACACACACACACACAGAAAAAACCTACCTAGATACAAACAAGGGAAACTGGGCTATTATTTACTTGTCTATCGAAGGGCATGCTTTTAGCACGCGCATGCGCAATGCTAATTGCTTGTTTGCCTTCTAGAATGGACACCACAGAACATATGTCCTTATTCCGGCTGTTCCGGTATTTGTCTAAATTTAGAAAGTTTATGAATAAAATGTCATTGCTAAATGCATGTGTAATTGGGGAAAACATGCAGACCAAACATGCGTTACAAAGTGTAAAAGACCTTGAATTGTTCTGATCTCTATGATAACCTCGCATGCTAAAGACAACTCAAACACATTACATGTAGGCAAACATTTCTGTGAAGAAGAAAATATATATCAATCAATGAGGCTTATATCGCGCATATTCCGTGGGTACAGTTCTAGGCGCTCTGCAGTGATGCCGTGTGAGATGAAATTTTATACGGCCAGTAGATTGCAGCCATTTCGGCGCATATTTACCTTTCACGGCCTATTATTCCAAGTCACACGGGTATAGGTAGACAATTATTAACTGTGCCTAAGCAATTTTGCCAGGAAAGACCCTTTTGTCAATCGTGGGATCTTTAACGTGCACACCCATAACAAAAATGTTTAAAAACCGTGTTTTTTGTTAAAGCCACACTGCCGTAAACCATCTGTTTCTGATCACAGAGCTACCCTTGCCTTTACATACAGTACAAACATACTTCCATTTGAACGCTTACCCCTTGGGAACATCCTGGCTGCTTTTCGTTGAGAGTGATACATTTTTTTAGGAAATTATTTCGTGCCGATAGTACATGTACCTTGTGCATCAGACGCCTCGTTATGGCGAGGGACCTAACTGTTCAAATCTAAATAATAAATTGACAGTTCGTGAGACCAAATTGTTTAAAACACTTTTTTTTTTATCAAGACAAAAGTCAGTTCAGTTCAAAGTTCTAAAAAGTTTGAAAGTAGAGAACCCGGATGAATGTCAAGAGAGATGGATGAGTGAGTTGACTGCTGCGTGTCAATTGCAGCTCTTTTTCGTTGATGACGGGAAAGTAGGCTACTGAAAACGATACAACTTCCCCCCCCCCCCCCCCCCTTATTAAGATGCTGATCAACTTAAATTTCAAACATTTTATTCTGTTTGTTACTGTGCCTGTGTAGATTAAGTATTGCGCGCATACAAACGTACTTCCGCAACAGGGCGACTCTCACAGCAAAGTAGCTGCATCTTACAATTGCCAAAGCAAACGATTATTCTGCGAACTGCTAGTTTTTTTGAAGACGCCGCCACTCTGTTTTGTGTCACTATCAGGCATTAATTTTGTTGTAATTCAGATTCAGAGGTGCACAATAATATACTTTTGGAGATCTTGAGAAGGATTTAAAGCGCAAACCACTCAATTGATCAGGTATGAAATAGTGGGTCACACGGGGTCCCGATGGTTCGGGGGTTAAATAAACCACGAGAACTGGTGTGTGGATTACGCGCAATAAAATAACAATACAAGAGTAGGCCTAATGTAAGTGTCATTAAATGTTGTTGAATGCTATTGTGAGTGTGTTCCATCAGGCTAGTATGGCTGGTTTAGTGAAAGATGGCACCGTTCTGTAAACCTCATGTGAGGCGGAGTGGGGCTTTAATTAAGCCAAACTCATCCATATGGGTTATTGGATGCGTTGAGTTAGAGGATGAGTGAGCGAGCAAATTTGTGAGATGTGAGTAATATTTTTGGCAACATACACTCACACACACACACCACACACACACACACACACACACACCGGCACACACACACACACACGTAATTATGGATTTGTTGATCGCGTATTTCAGGTAGCTAGGTAGATACCTTTTTCGTGAGCTATTTTAGCTACAGATTGACACAGTAGTAAGTTACACAATAAAATCAGCGAAAAGTTTTACTATGAAGAGTACAGGTGACAGTCATGCTGATATGCTTTACATAATTATGTCTGAGTGTATGAGTCCGGTTGCTCTTATTCCATGTAAAAGCCTGGAGAGATTTATGCTGGTTTACATGCTGGTTTACATGCTTTCTTTCTTTATTTGGTGTTTAACGTCGTTTTCAACCACGAAGGTTATATCGCGACGGGGTTTACATGCTGGTTTACATGCTTGTTCATACGGGACGGAATGTATTTTCATGTTCATTTTTATATTTAGTCAAGTTTTGACTAAATATTTTAACATCGAGGGGGAATCGAAACGAGGGTCGTGGTGTATGTGCGTGTGTGCGTGTGTGCGTGTGTGTGTGTGTGTGTGTGTGTAGAGCGATTCAGACTAAACTACTGGACCGGTCTTTATGAAATTTGACATGAGAGTTCCTGGGTATGAAATCCCCATACTTTTTTTCCGTTTTTTGATAAATGTCTTTGATGACGTCATATCCGGCTTTTCGTGAAAGTTGAGGCGGCACTGTCACGCCCTCATTTTTCAACCAAATTGGTTGAAAGTTTGGTCAAGTAATTTTCGACGAAGCCCGGGGTTCGGTATTGCATTTCAGCTTGGTGGCTTAAAAATTAATTAATGACTTTGGTCATTAAAAATCTGAAAATTGTAAAAAAAAATACAAATTTATAAAACGATCCAAATTTACGTTTATCTTATTCTCCATCATTTGCTGATTCCAAAAACATATAAATATGTTATATTTGGATTAAAAACAAGCTCTGAAAATTAAATATATAAAAATTATTATCAAAATTAAATTGTCCAAATCAATTTAAAAACACTTTTATCTTATTCCTTGTCGGTTCCTGATTCCAAAAACATATAGATATGATATGTTTGAATTAAAAACACGCTCAGAAAGTTAAAACAAAGAGAGGTACAGAAAAGCGTGCTATCCTTCTTAGCGCAACTACTACCCCGCTCTTCTTGTCAATTTCACTGCCTTTGCCATGAGCGTTGGACTGACGATGCTACGAGTATACGGTCTTGCTGAAAAATGGCATTGCGTTCACTTTCATTCTGTGAGTTCGACAGCTACTTGACTAAATATTGTATTTTCGCCTTACGCGACTTGTTACATTTAGTCAAGTTTTGATGACGTCATATCCGGCTTTTTGTAAAAGTTGAGGCGGCACTGTCACACCCTCATTTTTCAATCAAATTGATTGAAATTTTGGCCAAGCAATCTTCGACGAAGGCCGGACTTCGGTATTGCATTTCAGCTTGGTGGCTTAAAAATTAATTAATGACTTTGGTCATTAAAAATCTGAAGAAAAACAATTTAAACGATCCAAATTTACGTTCATCTTATATTCTTCATCATTTTCTGATTTCAAAAACATATAAATATTTAAAACAAGCTCTGAAAATTAAAAATATAAAAATTATGATCAAAATTAAATTTTCGAAATCAACTTAAAAACACTTTCATCTTATTCCTTGTCGGTTCCTGATTCCAAAAACATATAGATATGATATGTTTGAATTAAAAACACACTCAGAAAGTTAAAACGAAGAGAGGTACAGAAAAGCGTGCTATCCGCCTTCTCAGCGCAACTACTACCCCGCTCTTCTTGTCAATTTCACTGCCTTTGCCACGAGCGGTGGACTGACGATGCTACGAGTATACGGTCTTGCTGAAAAATTGCATTGCGTTCAGTTTCATTCTCTGAGTTCGACAGCTTGACTAAATGTTGTATTTTCGCCTTACGCGACTTGTCATTACTTTATTGTCCCATCGCTGGGAAATTCGGGTCGCTTTCTCCCAGTGGAAAGCTAGCAGCAACGGAGTCTGCGTGTTTCGGTGTACTCAGCCGCCTGCACTTATGGCAGAATGACCAAGGTCTTTTACGTGCCATTGTGGTGATACGGGGGTGGGACATGGCTTCCGTCTCAAATAGTCCCCAAAAGACTACCTAAAAAAAGCAGCAAGAGCTACAGAGTTCGTAGCTGGGCTGGTGGCCAATGACACCACAAAGCAAACATGCCTCAAGGGTCTAAAACAAGTTCTGGGCCAGCATGGATCGAAAACCAAAAAGAAACAGAAAATCAACTAACTATGGATTTGAGAGATCCTTCAAGTACCAGGGACCTCTTGTCTGGGAGAAAATCCCCCGGAGCATTAGGGATTCCCAGTCACCATCTGCCTTTAGAACAGCCCTCAAAACACACATGTTTAAGTTAGACCTCTGAAGGAGATCCCATGATCGGTGAGTCATTGGCGCTGCCACGTGTATTATCTACTAAAGTGTGGCGTTCGTGAAGATGTGTATGTGCCTATGTGTGTTGTACTAGTATAACGTATGCGTACATGGAATGACATTGCGGGTTACCTGAACATTGACAATGACGAAAGAAATATTGTGTGTGTGTGTGTGTGTGCGCGCGCGTGTGTGTGAGTGTGTTTGTGTGTGTGCGTGCGTGTGTGGGTGTGTGTGACCATGTTTGAATTTATTCGGATTTGGTTCTCTTTCCTTGTTTGTATTATGATTATGTAAGTGTAAAGCGCTCTGGGCTTGTCACCACGAGGTTTACGCGCTATATAAGTAATCGTTATTATTATTATTATAAGAGTCGAGGTTAGGTACTTTGGTCCGGGATGAACTGTACCCTCAGTGCAGTTTATTCCGGAACAAAGTCTCCAAAAATCGACTCCTGCGAACCGGCCGTGGGAATTCTTTTTCTGTCTAAAACGCTTGACGACAAACAATCGAGACTCTGACGCTGGATAGTGTGTGTACCGACCATTATTTGCTATTCATTTGATTGATTTTCATAGTTAGAGAGCAATATCGAGTACATCACTGAATATGCGTCTTAAACTGCGGCGAAGAAAATGCCCTTTATCCTACATACGTAAGGGAGACCGCCAATGTAATAACTAAACCAGAAACCGCCCATTTGATAACTAAACCATATTTTCACACGTGTGTATATCATGTAAATTAGGTTCGGGGGTCAAACTACAACCCGGACACATGCATCGACTTACTGATACATTTCCACGGGCAAGGCTTTCGGTCGCATTCTGAATCCTGTAAATCAAGCCAAGCAAGTATAACTCTCTTGTTAGTCTTTTTAGTGGTTTCACCAGGGACCGTTTTCTCAAGGCTCCGGTCAAACAAGCTTTACAGAAGGGGATGTTATTTTTTGCTGTTTCCCCAACGACCCATTGACAGGAAACAGAGAAGTGGAGTCAATAATTCAAAACGAAAGTCGATTATTACGCTGTTTTCGTGTCATTGGCTGGATGTTTTGGTTTGAGGACTTGCACTAGGACAAGGAGGAGGTTAGATACACATTCTCTCTGTCTGTGTGTGTGTGTGTGTGTGTGTGTGTGTGTGTGTGTGTGTGTGTGTGTGTGTATATATGAGTGTGTGTGTGTGTATGTATGTGTGTGTGTGTGTGTGTGTGTGCGTATATGTGTGTGTGTGTTTGTGTGCGTGCGTGCGTGCGTGTGTGCTTGTGTGCGTGCATGTGTGCGTGCGAGCTTGCATGCTTGCTTGCTTGTGTCTGCCTGCCTGCCTGCCTGCCTGCCTGCCTGCCAATTTGCCAGTATGTCTGTGTAACATGCAGTTACAAACAGAAGGAATACTTCACAAATGATCATTGTAAAACATTGGATAGCAGTGCGGCCTTATCTGTTATCAGAAACACGACAGAAAAGCACAACACGCAGATAAGACTGTAAGCTCAGTGCAGTGATCCCAGACACAATGAAAACTCCATGATAGTTGTAAAGGTTCCTCTACTGATTATACGCTACAAGTATGGAACACTATAACGCACTGCTCAGCGGGGTAAAAAAAACACGCCACCTCACAGACAAACACACATGCGCACACGCACTGCAATACTCAGGTACGCACGCAAACACACACACACGCACACACACACACACACACACACACACACACACACACGCACACACACAAACACCTGCATACGTACACACACACACACACACACACACACACACACACACACACACACACGCATACTGACACACACTCATACGGGCACACACACGCTCGCGCGCGTGCATACACACCCATACTGACAAACACTCACACGCACACATACACGCTCGCGCATACACCCCCCCCCCTCCCCCAAACACACGCACGTTGAAAATTAGTTCCACGTTCAACACGAGTCGCGTCCAATTCAACTGTTACAAGGGGTGTAACAAGAAAACCAATCAAGAACAGGCTTACCTGCAGATCCTGAGGGTATAATGGACCCCTCCCCATCCCCCTGTTATGATATCTACAAATCTGAGAAAGTCAAGTCTCAAACATAAGGGAGTCTTCTTCTTCTTCTTCGTTCGTGGGCTGAAACTCCCACGTGTACTCGTGTTTTTTGCACGAGTGGAAATTTACGTGTATGACCGTTTTTACCCCGCCATTTAGGCAGCCATACGCCGCTTTCGGAGGAAGCATGCTGGGTATTTTCGTGTTTCTATAACCCAACGAACTCTGACATGGATTACAGGATCTTTTCCGTGCGCACTTGGTCTTGTGCTTGCGTGTACACACGAAGGGGGATAAGCCACTAGCAGGTCTGCACATAAGTTGACCTGGGAGATCGGAAAAATCTCCACACTTAACCCACCAGGCGGCCGCGGCCGGGATTCGAACCCTCGACCTTCCGATTAAGAGGCCGACGTCTTACCACCACGCCACAGCGCCCGTCATATAAGGGAGTCTTATATTGGAGGTAAATTTACATATGTTATGAACAAAACATCTCAAAAAGCAAGGTCTTAACAAAAGAGAAGTCTGCTTACTTTGTGTGTGTGTGTATGGGGGGGGGAGGGGGGGGGGGGGGGGTCAAGTCTTAACAAGTCGCGTAAGGCGAAATTACTACATTTAGTCAAGCTGTGGAACTCACAGAATGAAACTGAACGCACTGCATTTTTTCACAATGACCGCGTAGTCCGCCGCTTGTGCAAAAGGCAGTGAAAGTGACGAGTCTATTTAGCGCGGTAGCGGTTGCGCTGTGCTGCATAGCACGCTTTACTGTACCTCTCTTCGTTTTAACTTTCTGAGCGTGTTTTTAATCCAAATATACCATATCTATATGTTTTTGGAATCAAGAACCCACAAGGAATAAGATGAAATTGTTTTTAATCATAATTTTTATATTTTTAAGTTTCAGAGCTTGTTTTTAATCCGAATATAACATATTTATATGTTTTTGGAATCAGAACATGACGAAGAATAAAATAAAAGTAATTGTGGATCGTTTTATAAAAAAATAATTTTAATTACAATTTTCAGATTTTTAATGACCAAAGTCATTAATTAATTTTCAAGCCTCCATGCTGAAATGCAATACCGAAATCCGGCCTTCGTCGAAGATTGCTTGGCCAACATTTCAATCAATTTGATTGAAAAATGAAGGTGTGACAGTGCCGCCTCAACTTTTACAAAAAGCCGGATATGACGTCATCAAAGACATTTATCGAAAAAATGAAACAAAAAGTCTAGGGATATCATTCCCAGAAACTCGCATGTAAAATTTCATAAAGATCGGTCTAGTAGTTTGGTCTGAATCGCTCTACACACACACAAGCACAGACACACACACACACACACACACACACACACACACATACACCACTGACGACCCTCGTCTCGATTCCCCCCTCTATGTTAAAACATTGTAAAAAACGTCTGAAAAACCAAGGTCTTAAAAAGGAGGAAATCTTACATTGGGGGGGGGGGGGGGTAGGAGGGGGGGGTCTTATTAGGGGGGTTCCACTGTACGCATAACTGTTTATCGGTGTCAAGTCTGACTTGATTTCGCGCACTACCATACTACACAGACAGTTCTCAAGACAAGCGGGTCAGAAAACAAGATGGCCATCGCCAATATTTCTCTGTGTCTCTTCCTGCTCATGCTGTCGCTGTGTGCAAGCGCAGAGTTTTCAAAAAAGAATGAAAGACGTGACGACGATCCTGGAAAATGGGAAACAGTAGTTCAGGCCTTGGCAAACAAAGTTGCAGTTTTGGAAGCCAAACTGCAAGCAGTAGAGAACTTAGTGCAAGGTAGGCGGTTAGGGTTCGAGTGACAGACCTCCTTTCTTTTTTATTTGAGTGCCCCGTCGGGAAATTTAGGATCAGTCAACTTACTTACTTACTGCCTTTCACGCCTGGTGGCGTGTAGGGCAGCGACAAAGGAAGATCAGTCAAAGCTAAGTAAAATTACTGCTTCATTAGAGATGTCTGTGTACATGATACACATGCAAGCACCTGCACATATAAACACATGCACGTACGTGCGTAAGCGGCACGCCGGCACACACACGCACACACTCACACACGCTCTGTCTCTCTCAAGTGTTCTCACGGTGTGTGTGCGCGTGAGTGTGTGTGTGCCTGTGTGTGTGTGCGCGTGAGTGTGTGTGTGTGTGTGTGTGAGTGTGTGTGTGTGTGTGTGCGCGCGCGCGCGTGTGTGTGTGTGTGTGTGTGTGTGTGTGTGTGTTTTGGCACACTATGATGTATGCGTACGTGCGACGGCTTGCGCGTTAGTGAGTCACCTGCATACGTGAGCGAGTGTGCGTTTGTCCGTCCGTCTCTCAGTCTGTCGTTCTGTCTATCCACTGATCTATGTATCTTTTTGTGTCTCCACAGGTCAGGCAGTGTCGTTTTTCGCCCAGTTTACCGAGTACCACCACACGTTTGCCAGTGACGACACACTGCTCCGGTTTGACAACGTTATCAGCAATGCTGGCAACGCTTACCATGTAGATACAGGTATCGGCTGTCACTGCTAATATTTGTCTAATCATGAATATGCATAATTATGTAACTCGTTAAATAGTTGGTTAAAGCACACCCGACGGTATGCATATATTTGTAAAACGATGAGCGCACACACACACGCATGCTGCCATGCACGTGCTCACGCATTCAAACGTACTCACGTACACTGACACGTGCGTGCGCACTGCACACACGCACCTGTATATTTGCGAAATTATCATTTTTGCCAACAATGTAAAACTGAGACATTTCTGGTGGGTTTTTTCTTCTTTAGATTATACTGTATAATATAGTTCATTTGTTGTATTTGTACTGCATTCCTTAACATAGTAGTTTTTTTCAAAAGCATCTTTAACGTAACGATTTGCCCTATACATTCTCTTGCGAGACGAAAAACCGAGGTCCCTTCGTGTACACTACATTGGGGTGTGCACGTAAAAGATCCCACGATTGACAAAAGGGTCTTTCCTGGCAAAATTGTTTTGGCATAGATAAAAATGTCCACCAAAATACCCGTGTGACTTGGAATAATAGGCCGTGAAAAGTAGGATATGCGCCGAAATGGCTGCGATCTGCTGGCCAATGTGAATGCGTGATGTATTGTGTAAAAAAATTCCATCTCACACGGCATAAATAAATCCCTGCGCCTTGAATAAAAAATTGAAAAGAAAAAAAAATCCCTGCGCTTAGAACTGTACCCACGGAATACGCGCGATATAAGCCTCATATTGATTGATTGATTGAAGCATTAGCAAATATAGGCCCATAATTTATATCAAGCATTGTCAAACAAATATTTGTTTCATTCATGCCAAAACTAATATCTTGTCTCATGCATTCTCAAAATAAAATAACATTCCTAAACTGAAGAATTTACATCAAAAGAAACTTTGATTTTCTCACTAATTCTCAAAGGCAGAAACCTGTCTCAAGCATTACTAGCAGGAAAAGAAACACACACAGAAACAACAACTTTTTTTTCGTACCCAACAAGATATATATATATATAGAAACGAAGACTTTTATTCTAAGCCTTCTCACACATATAGTACGGCCTAACCTGACAAACCAAATGTTGTCCTTAGACACAGGTGATGGTTATGGAAAAGCGAATTATAACAGGGGTTTCTTTTTGGGTGGTCGTAATGGACAAGTGGTCGTTACCAAGAGGTGGTCACCAGGGCAGGTGAGACAGTATAATCTATGTCCTTTATCCACAGGTCACTTCGTTGCACCACTGGCTGGGACCTACGCGTTCTATCTCAACCTCCTCAGCGACCATGATCACACCGTCTGGCAAAACGTGTGCGTCATGAAGAACGCAGATTGCGTCGCGCTGACGCAGTTGGCCGACAGTGCGTCATTGAGCGTCGTGCTTGAGCTGCGTTCGGAAGACTCCGTGTGGGCGATGAAGCGTGACGGGCCGGGAACTTCCATATATGGAATTAATCACACCACGTTTTCGGGCATGCTTGTTACTGCCTCGCAATAAAGAAGGACGAGTTGGTTATTCCTAATAGGCTTAGAGGCATATGAAGACGTAATTAACACAATAAGTTTGTTCGAGGATTTTGAGATTGTGTGTGACGGTGTGTGTGACAGTGTGTGTGACAGTGTGTGTGTGTGTGTGTGTGTGTGTGTGTGTGTGTGTGTGTCTGTGCGTGTTTGTGTGTGTCAGTGTGTGTGTGTGTGTGTGTCTGTGTGTGTGAGTGTGTTTGTGTGTGTGTCTGTGTCTGTGTGTGTGAGTGTGTTTGTGTGTGTGTGTGTGTGTGTGTGTGTGTGTGTGTGTGTGTCAGTGTGTGTGTGTGGCATGGGTACCTTGCTAGAGAATGTCTGTAAATATTTCATGTAAAAATGTTCATTTTCACGATTTCATGTAAATACGTTCATTTTCAAGAGTGTGTATTACCAATTGTCGATAAGGCTTTAATTAGCTAAAGACATTGAACTATCAAACCGTCAACAAAACCGTCTCTCTCTCTCTCTCTCTTTCTCTCTCTCTCTCTCTCTCTCTCTCTCTCTCTCTCTCTCTCTCTCTCCTCTCTCTCTCTCTCTCTCTCTCTCTCTCTCTCTCTCTCTCTCTCTCTCTCTCTCTCTCTCTCTCTCTCTCTCTCTCTCTCTCTCTCTCTCTCTCTTTCTCTCTGATTTGAAATAATGTACGATTGTTGGTTTGCGAGTGCATGTGTGTACCGGCACGACGAGCCTACAATTCATAATAATTATTAAACGTACCAGTGCTGTATGGGAGTTAACTGCGCCCTTTCACACTGTCTCTTACGATAACTTATTTCCCTTGCACAACAAGCGACAAGGTGTTTTCGTCACATTCAGGTAGGTAATAAGATGCAGCACACGTTCAGTAGAGGTTGGTAAGATGCAGCAAACGTTCAGTAGAGATAGGTAAGATGCAGCACACTTTCAGTAGAGATAGATAAGCCGGATGCAGCACACGTTCAGTAGAGGTTGTTAAGATGCAGCACACGTTCACTGAGTAGAGATAGATAAGATACAGCACACGCGTACGGGCGTACAGTAGAGATAGATAAGATGCAGCACACGTTCAGTAGAGTTAGGTAAGATGCAGCACACGTTCAGTAGAGATAGATAAGATGCAGCACACGTTCAGTAGAGATAGGTAAGGTGCAGCACACGTTCAGTAGAGGTTGTTAAGATGCAGCACACGTTCAGTAGAGATAGATAAGATACAGCACAAGTTCAGTAGAGATAGGTAAGATGCAGCACACGTTCAGTAGAGGTTGTTAAGATGCAGCACACGTTCAGTAGAGATAGGTAAGATGCAGCACACGTTCAGTAGAGATAGGTAAGATGCAGCACACGTTCAGTAGAGGTTGTTAAGATGCAGCACACGTTCAGTAGAGATAGGTAAGATGCAGCACACGTTCAGTAGAGATAGGTAAGATGCAGCACACGTTCGGTAGAGGTTGTTAAGATGCAGCACACGTTCAGTAGAGATAGATAAGATACAGCACAAGTTCAGTAGAGATAGGTAAGATGCAGCACACGTTCAGTAGAGGTTGTTAAGATGCAGCACACGTTCAGTAGAGATAGGTAAGATGCAGCACACGTTCAGTAGAGATAGGTAAGATGCAGCACATGGTCAGTAGAGATAGATAAGATGCAGCACACGTTCAGTAGAGGTTGTTAAGATGCAGCACACGTTCAGTAGAGATAGATAAGATACAGCACAAGTTCAGTAGAGATAGGTAAGATGCAGCACACGTTCAGTAGAGGTTGTTAAGATGCAGCACACGTTCAGTAGAGATAGATAAGATACAGCACACGTTCAGTAGAGATAGGTAAGATGCAGCACACGTTCAGTAGAAATAGGTAAGATGCAGCACACGTTCAGTAAAGGTTGTTAAGATGCAGCACACGTTCAGTAAAGATAGATAAGATACAGCACACGTTCAGTAGAGATAGGTAAGATGCAGCACACGTTCAGTAGAGATAGGTAAGATGCAGCACACGTTCAGTAAAGGTTGTTAAGATGCAGTACACGTTCAGTAGAGATAGGTAAGATGCAGCACACGTTCAGTAGAGATAGGTAAGATGCAGCACACGTTCAGTAAAGGTTGTTAAGATGCAGCACACGTTCAGTAGAGATAGGTCAGATGCAGCACACATTCAGTAGAGGTTGTTAAGAAGCAGCACACGTTCAGTAGAGATAGGTCAGATGCAGCACACGTTCAGTAGAGGTTGTTAAGATGCAGCAAACGTTCAGTAGAGATAGGTAAGATGCAGCACACGTTCAGTAGAGATAGGTAAGATGCAGCACACGTTCAGTAAAGGTTGTTAAGATGCAGTACACGTTCAGTAGAGATAGGTAAGATGCAGCACACGTTCAGTAGAGATGGGTAAGATACAGCACACGTTCAGTAGAGATAGGTAAGATGCAGCACACGTTCAGTAGAGATAGGTAAGACACAGCACACGTTCAGTAGAGATAGATAAGATGCAGCACACGGTCAGTAGAGATAGGTAAGATGCAGCACACGTTCAGTAGAGATGGTAAGATACAGCACACGTTCAGTAGAGATAGATAAGATACAGCACACGATCAGTATTTCACAAGTCAAACAGCCAATAGTCAGTTGTGACTAATGCCTCACTTTCGCAGTATCTCTGGTCTGATTGCTTCTTTGTAGTTTGTGACAAAAGATAAATACTGAAATACTATAGGCGCCCAGGCTGTGGCAGAAAGGCAGCAACTGTAGAAACCCGTGTGCAATTTACTTTTTTTTAAATATTTTTTATTATCGTACTTTGCTTGAGTCAGTAGCCTTTTTTTCGACGGACTGATTTTGTAACCCAAATGAAATATCCGATTGGGATGTGAAGTACAGATGTTAACAGAGCCCACTGACTGTTTTCACTGCATGACGGAGTACGGGAACGATGATCCTAAATACATAATTATGTACATCGGTGTACTCCGCTATTTTTTTTTTCGTTTTGATTTCAATTCTAATTTTGTTTATTGGTTATTGTTTTTTGTGTTTTCTTTAAAATTAGATTTATATTATTGATAAAACGAATTACGGCTATCATTTACGTACCTAAAATCATTGATAGGGATACATTAAATATATATAATTGATGAAACGAATTACGGCTATCATTTACGTAGCTAAAATCATTTATAAATTATATACATTAGATATCTATAATTGATGAAACGAATTATGGCCCCTATCATTTACGTAGCTAAAGGAACAAAAAGGCTAGATAGCGCCAATGGGTCTTGTGAGAATCAATCTCACTTGTTACACCCAAAGAAACGAAGTACCCACTCAGCTGCGCCAGCCATATCCCATTTAGCAGTACTTCTAGATTATCTAGTTCTTCTACATTGGTGGTGTTCTTGCCCCTGTGTGTGGGCTGGTTTTCTTTCACTTTATTTACGATTCTCTTTGTTTCTGTGTGTCGTAATATATAGTCCGTAAATCGCCGTTTGTGCTGTTAAATCGTTTGTCAAGTAGTCACCTTTAACCAGTTCTTGTCGCTTTACCTGCTGATTCCCCTACTTCCATTAACTTCCTCAATTAAGCCTGGTTGTTCTCTCAGTGCACAGAGAGATAGACTGTAAGAGCTGTGTCCTTCCCTTTAGTGACCTTTAACTTGTGAGCCCCTATAGTTTCCAACCTTGTTTGTTCTTTGTTCTGTCCCCAGTTATTTCATTACCGTACTTTCATTTCATTGTGTATGTTCGCGTGAATATCATTTTCTTTTGCGTGATTGTGGTACAAAGTCAGCGTGTCGTAAGTCCAGTTCAGTTTTACGTCATTATAAAACGTCTCGTTTTTAGTCGTCATATTCGTTTCGCCCTCAGCGGCTTTTTTTTGTGTTTTTTCCGACGCCAAATAGGTTTTCACCGGACGCAGATCAACGAAAGAAGGAAATAAAACAAGACCAAAAAAAAAACCCATCTGTGTTCGCGTTGTCCCTATACTATAGTCAGAATTACCAAAGAAGCCGCACTTACAGGTGGTGCAATTCACTCAGCTATTTATAGCATTACAACTGGCACATGGGGAAAATCCGATGTGTGGCCAAAACGAGGCAGGGAACATAGTTCATGTAATTAGGGTATTTATATGGCGCAAATCCTAAATATAAATTTTCTAAGCGCCTTATACAATCAATCTCCATTGGATAATCTTCATTACTGCAACAATACACATTTAAAGAATCTTCAAATAATAATCACGTACACAATCATGTACAGTGACATTCAAATAAATCGATCGCTATCATGCACTGACTACAATCACACAAAAACATGACCCTGACAGTGGAACCGTGAGGGCGTACAAACAAAATTATCATAAAAAAACGACGTTTTAAAAAGTAGGTAGACTAGTCTTTAAAAGAGGTTATCATATGAAAAAGGAATCTGTGAAGCAAGGTCACCGTCACTCGTCAGTATGTACACTGCTCAGGGCCGGACCAAATGAGTTGTAAGGGGGGGGGGGGGGGGTTCCTCCTTTTTTGGGGGGGAAAATCAGCGAAGTGGCGAAGCCACAAGCGCGCGCCTGCAAAGCAGGCGCGCGAACTAGGGGGGTCCGGGGGCATGCTCCCCCGGAAAAATTTTGAAAAACGGTTAAAATCTGTGCAATCTGGTGCATTCTGGGCCTTGTTTTGAGGGTTAAGAGCAGCATTGTTTTGGTGCTAAAACTAGTTAAAAAAAAACCCACTCAAAGCAAGGTACATACTTTTTCCAGGGGTGGGGTTCCGGAACCCCTGGAACCCCCCCCCCCCCCCCCCCCCCCCCTGGGTCCGGCCCTGCTGCTGTAGCCTAATTAAATTCCGCCGATTGAGTGGACTGTAAGGGGGCTGTACAGAAGGGGCTATTGTTAGTTTCATTGTGTACACGGTTCACTGTCCTGACGCTTTTTCTGTGTGTGACTGAGTGTGTGCGCGTGTGCGGTGTGTGTGTGTGTGTGTGTGTATGTGTGTGCCAGTGTGTGTGTGTGTGTGTGTGTGTGATTCATTCAGCGTGTGTCAGTGAGTGTTTGTTGTATGTCTCACGTAGGCCTACATGTATGACATGTACGGTGTGTGTTTGTGTGTGTCACAGCCGGTCAGTGTGTGTGCCGTGTGTGTGATACATGTGTGTGACACTCGGTCAGTGTGTAGTGTCTGTGAGTGCCGGTGTGTGTGTCGTGTGTGTGTCTGTCTGTGCCGAGTCAGTCAGTGTGTGTGTGTGTGTGTGTGTGTGTGTGTGTGTGGGTGTGTGTGTGAGATCCAGTCAGCGTGTGTCAGTGAGTGTTTGTTGTATGTCAGTGCAGTGTGCGTCACAGCCGGTCACGTCAGTGTGTCTGTGAGTGTGTGTTTACTACGTGTGTGTGTGTGTGTCTTTACATCTGTGTGTGTGTGTGTGTGTGTGTGCGTGCGCGCGCGCGTGTGATACCCACAACTGATGACCTTAGTTTTCAATGAAATTGATTGCAATTTTGGTTAAAAATCCATTGACACGATCTGGACTATGGAATGTATTTCGGTTTCTAATAGCTTAAACATTGCTTAATTATCACACAATTTCGCTTGAAGTCAAAAGTGTGGTTCCATTAAATTCACTGCATACACCTAATTCCAAAAATATAGAGATACTGTATGCTTTGTTTGAAAAGTATTTGGTAAGCCAGGACTTAGTCTCGGTAAAGACTTGTTTGTTCATTGTTGATGTTTGGGCGGACAGATAGACGAAATGTTTTGATATCGCTTTGCCCGACTTGTTACTTCTGTATAGTGACAAACATCCTCTTTATACCTATGTCAAACACACACAGGGACCTACCCACACCCACGTACAAAACACACACACACACAAACACACAAACGTAAACACACACACACACACATGTAAACACACACACACGTAAACACACACACACACACACACAGAGTACACAATATCCACAGAAAATGTTGAGCATAGAGCTGAGAATATCTAGTTTATTCAAGTGTAAGACACAGCTGGTCATTGGATGATGCACATCAGGTTTGAGGAATTTCAAAACCATAAAAGAAAAAAATACAATTCTTGGATTTAACAGAGGAACTTCCCGTTTTAAACCTCTAAAAATCCGGGGAAATCAGATCTGAAAATGTATACAATTTATTTACAGATCTCATGAACTGAAAATCTTTTAGATAAAGAAAAAAACATTATAAACAAAAGGTGTGTGTGTTGGGTGGGGGTTGGGTCTCAAAACACAGGGGTTCCATTGTACTTTAAACAGTACTTATATGATATAAAGTCTAACCTCCCTATATATTAAGACTTCCAAAAATCCGAAAAAAGCGGGTCTGAAATGGAAGGGAGTCTTAAAATGGAGTGATACGTTTGTGATATATTTGTGAATGTATTGTTTTGTCAATAACAAACGTTCCAACAACCTCCCTTTCTTGTTTTTTGATTCTTAAAGGTCCTTGTCTACATTTTTATACCGAAATCGCCATTTGACCATTAAAATGCAGAGTCTATTATCTACAATTATCAACAATACACCCCCTTTCGATCAGGAAAGACGAAGCCAGTGTAGCCGTTTGAAAATTCATTGTAGTATTCCAGCGTAGTACTCATAGTAGGATATCCTTATTTGGAAAATGCCAAGCGCAAAACTCCTCTCAAATCCCGTGCATTTCGTGCGTTTAAAAAAAAGCGTGGACAGCGTTCCAGTGTCAAACTTGCTGCACTTGTTTGGGCGTGGTTATAAGCATAGTGACATGAATTTGATTGGTCAGTATTTTTAGGCAAAGCACATGTTCTCAGCAAACAGAAAACAAAATATTGGAAGCATGAGTCACGCTACCCAAAAATAAAATCTTTTTTTACATATATTTTTTTTCTATAACTTTTTTCCCCATGGTTCATTCATCATCTGACATAACTTTTTTGCGAAATCTAACCATAAGATTATTGAAAAAAAGCAAAAATGTAGACGACCACCTTTAAAATGGAGGTAAAATTGTATCTGTTATGAACAGAAAATCTGAAAAGGCAAGGTGTTAAAAGGGAAAGTCTTTAATTGGATAATCCTTCCACCGTTATGCCAGGTCCACTCGGGTTGACCAAAAAGTAAAAGTCCAAGCGAAACAAATCTGGTTACTTCATTGAAAATGAAAGCTTGGCTTGTTGTCTTGTGTAAAATCAGCAGGACAGTATCAATAAAGCGTCTGTAAAAGGAGTTCTTAGAGCTACATAAACAAACATTTAACAAATAAATAAACACAAATATAAAAATGTGACTACCACAAAATTAATATACAGCAACAGGATGGTAAAAACAAGTAAACAATTGCACTGAAAAGGTCATACCTTTATATGAATATTACACATGAAAACAACACGGACAAGTGTGTTATTTTGAGTTGGTTTCTGAGTACGTATCACAATAAAACCAGGTCAATATCACAGAATGATCTTCATTAATAAGGCTATAGACAACTATTCTTATGAGAAAAAAATGCCTATTTCATCCATAAGAAAAGAAAAATAGTCTTTATATATCCATAAGAAAAGAAAAACAGTCTTTATAGTACTATATTCAAAGTAAACGTTCTAAAAAAAGAGTAAAAATAATGTTAGTCTAACACAAAATAACATTTGTCAATAACAATTAAAATGATATACTACATGTATCAACAAGTGCTTTTTATAATAATGCGAGAATTCATAACGCGCACATATCTCACCACAAGGCGACTCAAGGCGCACTCATACACATTTTTTCGCATTAACAACTCAAGCACACTCATATACATTTACGCATAAATTACATGAAGATGACAAGGCAACAACACAAACAGAGACACGGCACTCAAAAGTAAGCATGGAAAAGAATCTACATTTAAAGGCATAACTATTTTCCTTTGTTATTTGTACAAAATCTTTTTTGTCACAGAAACAAAGGGTATGTAAAGTGTCAAAGTATAAAGGTCATCGTCATGGCGTAGTATTTGTAGTTTGCTGTGAAACAAGAAGAAACTGCAACATCCACAAATACGGACACTCTTCTGCAACAAGATATTCTTGCATTTTCAATTAGATGATTTCTTCCTGGCAATAAGTTTCCCACCTTTTACAAAGGTAATAGCCTTACACAAAAACATACACTTAAGTCTGAATTCCCTCAGATAATTTATTTCTGTCTATGAGCTTGTGAGACCAATCAATATTAATTATTTTCAGGGTCAACCTCATATTAAAGGACAACAAGGCACCATTACTCAGACGATTACTCTCTGTTGATAGGCTTTGGCCACCTTGCAAGGTTTCGCCTGCAGTTTTGTTCCCAGACACATATAGACATAGACATAGACATAGAACACTTTATTATTTCAAAGAGGAGAAACTCAGGTGTGGTGTTTACAGTATTACAATAAACAACATAAAACATAAGAACATAAATAAAAATATCGAGGCGCAAATAGTCCACTCATAGATTAGGACGACAATATCAAAACAAATCTCTCTCTCTCTCTCTCTCTCTCTCTTTTAGTTTTTCTATTTTCTATTTTTATTTCATTTTTGTAGTGAGTCCCTCTTTAGGGCGAGGGCTGGATGTAAAAAAGCAGACCTACTGCTTAATCTACTACCCTCGTTAAATAAAGAATTCTCTCTCTCTCTCTCTCTCTCTCTCTCTCTCTCTCTCTCTCTCTCTTCTCTCTCCTCTCCTCTCCTCTCCTCTCCTCTCCTCTCCTCTCCTCTCCTCTCCTCTCCTCTCCTCTCCTCTCCTCTCCTCTCCTCTCCTCTCCTCTTCTCTCCTCTCCTCTCCCTCTCACACACACACAGGTCAAAATGTTCTATCCGCAAAAAAAAAAGTTGTGTCACAAGACTTCCCACACGTAAAAGATGTCAGACATTCTACCCACCTGGGGTCCGAACAATGTGTCAAGTACAAAATGTATGCCTAAATTCCCCCGAAAGCGGCGCATGGCTGCCTGAAAGGCAGGTTAAAAACGGTCACACGTGTAAAAACCAACTCGTGCAAAAACATGAGTGAACATGGGAGTTTCAGCCCATGAATGAAGAAGAAGAAGAAGTATGCCTAAATGACCGAACACCCTGGCCTGGTAACAACACTGCCAGTGTCATTACTCATATTATGACTTCTTTCTGTCGACAAGCTTAGCTCCCCTGGCAAGGCCAAACAACAGGCCCAGGGTGGATCCTATAGCGGTGACTACACTCAACCCGGTGAGGACTTTATCGGCCTGGTCGCTCTTGCCTTCCCCGTAGCGGCACCAGGAGGCAAAATGCTCGCAGTTCTGGTACAGGACGTTGTACCCCACTTGTCCCAGCCTGGTTAGAGCGTTGCCGACGATGCAATCTGGAGGCAATGGTCTGGAAAGAAAGAGCTTGGGAGTGAGCCAAACTGCAACTCAGCTGACAGTGCTAGGTGTTTAGTACTGATACTGCAATGGCATTTATCGGAAAACTGCAATGTTTTTTTGTGTGCATTTTATAGCGAAAATTCTTCAATTCATTTATCAAAAACAATAAATACAGGGCAGATGTTAACACTTAACCTCTATGAGCATGTGTCTCTTCTTTCTTTTCTGACCGCCCCCCCCCCCCCCCCATCCCCCCCCCCCCCCCCATCCCCCTTCCCCCCCCCCCCCTTCCTCTCTCTCCCCCCTTCAGATAAAACAAGAACAGTGTCATTACGTGAACTTTTTATCCTTGCTGTTGTTGCGCACTGCCTTGGTGCGCCCAGCGACCTCCACAAAGCGGTCGACCTTGACGCAGGCTTTCTGGAAGCTCCGGCCACTGACGGTGAACAGGTGAGTGGAGTCCAGCTTGCCGTTGATTCCATCGTCCTCCTCCCCCGCCAGGTGAGCCACCTCCCCCTCACCTGTCACAGGTGAGTGAAAAGGTCAAGTGCTGTTCACACGGCAGGGATGGCCAAATCTCAAAATAATACATACGACACAACAAGTTATGAGTGTTGACATGCACAGGAGTCTCGGTTTTTTTTCACTAGAACATGGCGATGATTTTGCAGACAACAGAATTTCCTGCATCTGCAGTATTTATATGGTTTTAAAACTTGAAAAAAACAACCAACAGTTTTATATTTGACATGAAATTTCACTGGTCAGCTGGGTGAGCTGCCATGCGGTTTCTACTAGCCCGGCGGATTTTTTACTCGCCACTGGCGATCGGGCAGACGATGTGGCCTTCCCTGCACGATCAACTTCCAACCCGCTTTTATCAGTCAGAAGTCATTCAGAATTTAGCCAGGCACCTGCGAGAAGCTATAGCTATACGAACTGTCGATTCATTCTTCAACAGACTCTCAGCTGATTTCTTAACAGACTTGAAACTCCAATTCAAGCAGGTAAAGTACTGTCTCCCACAAACTTTCTGTTTATATCTGTAGGATGACCCCACACAAACCCTAGAACCAAAGACAGCATAATTAACACACCGGTAATTAAATACAAAAGCCAAACTTTCAACTGTTTTCAGCAGCCTTTATTTACTCATGTCAGTGGGAAGTCATTTAAAAGCTGGCAAGGCAAAATGGGTGAGATGCCTGACCAATTTTCAACCGGCTCTGCATGAGCCCACTCAAAATCTTTGAAGTTGAGCCTGGATCAACGTTCTAGCCCAATCTGCAGGAACTAATCTGCCTCTGGTTGACAGCTCTTTTTCTGCTGTCAGCATGACTGTGCACTCTTCCATTGGTGCACACTATGTTTTGCCAAGATTTCTATCTCCATTACTTTAGCTGATGGGGTCTATGTCGACCAAAAGAGTGGGATTCCCTGTAGGTGGAATCCCACAGGGCGGAGTTCTTCAATAAAACTTGCAAACCATACTCGAATTTCTAACGGGGGCCCGGGTAGCTCAGGTGGTAGAGCACTGGACTTGTGATCGAAAGGTCGCTGGTTCGAATCCGGGCCGGGACGGACACGGGTCAACTTTATGTGCAGACCCAGAGACGGTATCCATCTCCCACCCCCGTGTCACCACAATGGCACGTTAAAGATCTTGGTCATTCTACCATAAGTGCAGATGGCTGATACCACCTAAACACGCATACATCAAAAGCCGTGAGGGCGTAAAAACTCGAATCGTATAAACCAATTCATGTCCAATATAGGCAATTAAGACCTGACGGACAATAAGCCCCTTAAAATTTACTTTTTTTTACGAATTTCTAAGAAATATCAAAAAAGATCGAAAAACATCAAATTCTACCGATGTCGCTAAGCATCACGTGACTTTCAGCGATATTAGCGAAACGCTACAGGAACTACACCCTGTGGTATTCCCTGTATACAGGAAATCCACCTACAGGAACTCCACCTACAGGGAATCCCACTCTTTTGGTCGACATAGACCCCATCAGCATTACTTTATTATTCACAAGATGTCGGCCGTAAATCAGAAAGCCACTATACCTGTTCATACCGTAATAAAAAAACACAAATAGTAGGTTATTGGAATGTGTAATTATTGACAAAACAAAACGTTACATTTACAGTACGTCGACCCACTGATCTTTTAAGTAGACAGACAAACACTTTTGGCACAAATAATAAACTTATCTCAAAATCACCGATGGATCTCGCATTCAAGATACCGGCGAGGTAACAATCAACGTTCGATTTTATAATCTATCTTCTCATACAGTAACTTTCTACTGACAGAAATCATTCAGAAGTCTGTTGGACGCCGGTTAAAAAATCGGCCATACAAACATAAGTTCTTCTTCTTCTTTTTTTTCGTTCATAGGCTTAGACTCCCACATTCACTTATGTTTTTAGCACGAGTGGACTTGTACGTGTATGACCGTTTTACCCCGCCATTCAGGCAGCATACGCCGATTTCGGGGGAGGCATGCTGGGTATTTTCAATTTCTATAACCCACCGAACTCTGACATGGATTACAGGATCTTTTCCGTGCGCACTTGGTCTTGTGCTTGCGTGTACACACGAAGGGGGTTAAGTCACTGGCAGGTCTGCACATAAGTTGATCTGGGAGATCGGACAAATCTTCACTCTTAACCCACCAGGCGGCAGGCACCGGGATTCGAACTCCCGACCTCCCGATTAGGAGGCCGACGTCTTACCACCACGCTACTGCGCCCGTTCATTCTTACCTATGTAGACAGCCCAGTGGGAGTAGATTCCGCGAGGGAACTGAATGAGATCACCCACTTCCAGTCTATACAGTAGGTCGTGGTTGTGGGTACGAACCTCCAGAGATGTGCTAGACATGTTTCAGCGACTGCCTTTGGGGAGAAAAAAACCCATGTCATATGATTCAGACATCTGATAAACAAAGGGAAGTAAGCGGTCTAAATGCGTAATAGAGTAAGTGAGAGTTATTCGGAACCAGTCTCCTGGCACCTAAGAGAATAACAAGCATTGAAATGGACAAGCGACTTTCAACCTCTAAAGTTCAGACAGCAAATTGGTGACATCCCAATACATCAGAACCTCCATCCCCTCCAACCCCCCATCATCAATTTTAAGGCAAAAACAAAAAAAAGTCTGTTTACGGTAACATAGGCAAAAAAGTAGGGCCGGTAGGTCGGGATTTTTTTTCTTCCCAAAAAACATATTTTTTAAATTATTTTGCCAAAAAACAAGACTAATTTAAAAAAAAAAATTAATTTTTTATTTTATTTTATTTTTTTCCCCAAATGCCCCCCAAAAAGTCTAGGGTCGCGCGAAAAAATAGGGTCGGTCGGGATACCGTAAACAGACTATTTTTTTTTTGGGGGGGGGGGGGGGCCTAAGGACACCCTGTCATGTACAATTTTATGCAGTGATTTTTAGGGCATACAAATCCATAATTTTAATCACAAGTGTGTGATCAAAGGCTAAGATGTTTTGACCCTTTTAGACCCTGCTCTCTGTTCACAACCTTAGTAAAGTTACCTTCATTTTATGACTCCCTCCTTTATAAGACCGGAGTTCTTCCTAGGGAGGCCTTCAGGACCATCGTTGAGGCCTGGCTCCGAGGCGCGAGCCCATAAGCACCCCCTGTCAGAATCCACTGTCCCTCTTCCCCCCCCCCCCCTCCCCCCTTTCCTAACCTAGGTGGTGGGTTCAAGTGCTAGTCTTTCGGATGAGACGAAAAACCGAGGTCCCTTCGTGTACACTACATTGGGGTGTGCACGTTAAAGATCCCACGATTGACAAAAGGGTCTTTCCTGGCAAAATTGTATAGGCATAGATAAAAAATGTCCACCAAAATACCCGTGTGACTTGGAATAATAGGCCGTGAAAAGTAGAATATGCGCAAAAATGGCTGCGATCTGCTGGCCGATGTGAATGCGTGATGTATTGTGTAAAAAAATTCCATCTCACACGGCATAAATAAATCCCTGCGCCTTGAATATGTGCGCGATATAAATTGCATAAAATAAAAATAAAATAAAAAAATAAAAAATAAATCCCTGCGCTTAGAACTGTACCCACGGAATACACGCGATATAAGCCTCATATTGATTGATTGATTGATTGATTAGATTCCCCTCCCCTTGCATTAGATTCCCTCCCCCTCCCTCATTAGACCCATCCCCCTTCTCCATCCCTAGCGACCCATAAGAAATTAGTAGTGATATAGGTAGAATCTATCACTCTTGCTCCATATTGTTCGTCCTGTTTGTATTGTTTCGTCAGGGCCCAGTTGCTGCGCTATGTAGCGCTGGGTGGTAGGCTAGCCCCTCAGCCGAGGGCCTGAAATCGGGCGTCACGGCAAATAGCGAAAAGCAATAGCTTGCCTACCAACCCACCACTGTTTTGATTTTCGTAGGTACACTATCCACTTTATCTTTCACTCTAGGGAAATTAGGCGCACCAACCAAAATGAGGATTGTTGCCCTGTAAAGGGATTTCCTCACGAACGTGAAGATCCCACGATTGACAAAAGGGTCTTTCCTGGCAAAATTGTATCGGAATAGATAAAAAAAATGTCCACCAAAATACCCGTGTGACTTGGAATAATAGGCCGTGAAAAGTAGGATATGCGCCGAAATGGCTGCGATCTGCTGGCCGATGTGAATGCGTGATGTATTGTGTAAAAAAAATTCCATCTCACACGGCATAAATAAATCCCAACGCCTTGAATATGTGCGCGATATAAATTGCATAAAATAAAGAAATAAAAATAAAAATAATTAAAAAAATCCCTGCGCTTAGAACTGTACCCACGGAATACGCGCGATATAAGCCTCATATTGATTGATTGATTGATATTGTACAGCCGATGAGTTTTCTACAGCTCATAGTGCAGTGATGATAAAAATGATTTCAAAAGTGACTGTCACTGTTATTTCCAGTATTGCCCTTGACTTACTTTGCCTCACAGAACTATTCACTTTAGCATCAGCACTTTTCTGTGAGTATTCTGTCAGTAAAGGGCAAAGTTGTGTTTTTTCTCTGTAGCAAGGAAAGAGTGATCGACTGCCATGGAAAGTGAAAGTCCGTACAGAATGATGTGGATTTTCCATATCAGAGAGAGAGAGAGAGAGAGAGAGAGAGAGAGAGAGAGAGAGAGAGAGAGAGAGAGAGAGAGAGAGAGAGAGAGAGAGAGAGAGAGAGAGAGAGAGAGAGAGAGAGAGAGAGAGATATTAAACTAAGTGCATGACACACATTTATGACCCATAAACCACGTCTATCACTGTGCATGTCCTCGCCATTTCCAGTCGTATTCTTATCTTATGCCTTTTATGGGTTGTTTGTATTTATCTCACCGGAGTGGCTAACGGCACGATATCGTTTGGCTAGCAAATATATGCTAGCGGCACGATATCGGATATAAAGCAAATTCGAGGGCTTGGATGCTAGCGAAACGATATCGTACGCGAAGCAACTGTGAGAGCTTGGATGCTAGCGAAACGATATCGGATCCTTTCTTGTTCTCATTGTTGTTGTTCTCACAATCAACATTTTCATTGGCATAGGCATTTTTTGTTGTTGTTGAGTTGAGCATTTATTTCCGTCACTTCCGGTTTATGAGAAAAATGTTCCGATCCCAGCGCGGCTCTCTCTCTCTCTCTCTCTCCCACCTCCTTCCACCCCTCCCTCTCCTCACATTGAGTTTCTCTGCCTCCTTGACATGTGTGTGTGTGTGTGTGTCATGGATGTGGGTGTATGTACGTCCGTCTCTCTCTCTCTCTCTCTCTCTCTCTCTCTCTCTCTCTCTCTCTCTCTCTCTCTCTCTCTCTTTCTCTTTCGTTGTTAATATTGGTGTGTGTGTGTTTTAGTGAGTGTGTGTGTATGTGCGATGGTGTGTGTGAGTGTTTGTGAGTGTTTGTGCGTGTGTACGTGCGTGTGTGTGTGTGTGTGTGTGCGTGCGTCAGTGTCATGGATGTGGGTGTTTACATGTACGTCCGTCTCTCTCTCTCTCTCTCCGAGGCTCTCTCTCTCTCTCTCAGAGTCTCTCTCTCTCAGAGTCTGTCTCTCTCTCTCAGAGTCTCTCTCTCTCTCAGAGTCTCTCTCTCTCTCTCTCTCTCCCTCCCTCTCTCAGGCTGTTGAGAACTGCTGAATGAGTAGATCTCGGGTTGAGAACTGCTCAATGAGTAGAGTCTCGGGTTTTAAAAAAAAGAAAATCCATGAAACATCAGGTGAGCGTTCGAATGCGGAAACGAACAATCTCAATTTAAACATCTTGCGTCATAGTATTATTGTTCGGCTCTACACATTGTGATCAAGACTTTGATGTTGCTAATTCTGTGATTTCGACTTTACTATTATTGTTGGGATCTTCAGATTAAATCTTAATTCATTTTATACTTCTGGTAACCTGTTTATATTGTTCGGATCTTCAGATTAAATCTTAATTCATTTTGTACTTCTTTTAACCTGTTTATATTGTTCGGATCTTCAGATTAAATCTTAATTCATTTTATACTTCTTTTAACCTGTTTATTTGTGTGTGTGTGTATGTGTGTGTGTGTGTGTGTGTGTGTGTGTGTGTGTGTGTGTGTGTGTGTGTGTGTGTGTGTAAGATCTGCGGATCAATAACACCAGCAAAAACAATAATTGACCTCTAAACAATAAAATACACACCCCCCAATACATTTGTTTGGGGGCTATGCTCCCCCCTGCTCCGCCGTCAGTGCTGTACGAGTATATAGAGTTGGAGCCCACTTTTTACTGGGGGTATAATAATAATAATAATAATAATAATAATACTGTTATTTTATAGCAGGATAAACCAGAGTTTTAAGGCTACGGTCTCATCCAGCTTTACAAATCCACACACACACAAAATAATAGATAAATAAAATATATACATATATAAGGCCAAAACAAAAAATTGTCTGTTTAGGGTAACCCGACCGACCCTATCGATTTGGCGCCGACCCAAAAACTTTTTTTTGATTTCAAAAAAAAAAAAAAAAAAAAAGAGGTAAAAATGCTAAAAAGAGACATTTGGCGTTTCTTTCTCTCCCTTTCTCTCTGTTTTATTTATACGTTAGTTTTGAAACATGTATTCATCAAATATAAGAAGTGAATGTTCAGCCAACATAGCATTTACAAAAAAAAAAAAAAAAAAAAAAAAAAAAAAACTTTACCTACCTACCGACCCTACTTTTTTTGGTCATGTTACCCTAAACAGACAATTTTTTTTTTTTTTGGCCTAAGAGATATAAAAATCAAACATACACATATCGCGGGATTCACTAAGACACCATGTGAAGTACGTCATACATTACTAAAGTGACGTGACCGCTGAGGATGTATGACGTACACTACACTCTTGCCTGGTTATCGATCGTAGGATACAAGTTCAAAGTGTTTTCGTGGTTCGTGTCGTTAGCATATTTGCTGGTTGAAGACCAAGCGAAACGATATCGTGCCGCTAGCATATATTTGCTAGCCAAACGATATCGTGCCGTTAGCAGCCTAACCAAACGATATCGTGCCGCTAGCATATATTTGCTAGCCAAACGATATCGTGCCGTTAGCAGCGGCCTTATCTCACCTGTCTGAGAATATATTGTACCTCCACAAATGAACGTCAGGTACGTCTGGCTATGTACGAAGATTGAAAGCCTGCATTCTGTTATCACAAAGCTGTCGCTGTTGTTCTCTGCGGATGCTGGTCTGTTTGTTTACCATTAAGGAGTTTGGGGAGGCAGCCATGGTAGCACTCTTTTGCCGATGAAAACAGCGGTGGTACTGGATAACGAGGGGACGTCACTCTTAGACCACTATGTTGCAAAACGTCTAATGACCGCGACACCAACACACACACAAAAAGGGAGAAAAAAAACAAGTCGCGTAAGGCGAAATTACTACATTTAGTCAAGCTGTGGAACTCACAGAATGAAACTGAACGTAGTCCGCCGCCAGTGCAAAAGGCAGTGAAAGTGACGAGCCTGTTTGGCGCGGTAGCAGTTGCGCTGTGCTTCATAACACGCTTTACTGTACCTCTCTTCGTTTTAACTTTCTGAGCGTGTTTTTAATCCAAACATATATCTATATGTTTTTTTGGAATCAGGAACCAACAAGGAATAAGATGAAATTGTTTTTAAATCGATTTCGGGAATTTAATTGATAATAATTTTTATATTTTTAATTTTCAGAGCTTGTTTTTAATCCAAATATAACATATTTATATGTTTTTGGAATCAGAACATGATAAAGAATAAGATGAACGTAAATTTGGATCGTTTTAGAATTTCAGTTTTTTATTTTTTTACAATTTTCAGATTTTTAATGACCAAAGTCATTAATTAATTTTTAAGCCACCAAGCTGAAATGCAATACCGAAGTCCGGCCTTCGTCAAAGATTGCTTGGCCAAAATTTCAATCAATTTGATTGAAAAATGAGGGTGTGACAGTGCCGCCTCAACTTTTACAAAAAGCCAGATATGACGTCATCAAAGACATTTATCGAAAAAATGACAAAAACGTTCGGGGATATCATTCCCAGGAACTCTCATGCAAAATTTCATAAAGATTGGTCCAGTAGTTTAGTCTGAATCGCTCTACACACACACACACGCACAGACAGACAGACCGAAACACACACACACACACACATACACCACACCCTCGTCTCGATTCCCCCCTCTACGTTAAAACATTTAGTCAAAACTTGACTAAATGTAAAAACAGAGGGAAAGACACGCACGAAAACAACCGATTGCTTATCAAAAGTACTATACAGCCAACTAGTTGATAGCTCTTTGTCTGATGCTTTGGACATAATTTAGCAGAATATTTCCTTAACATTGCACTAAACATTTCCTTTCATTTTCATTACTTTATTGTCCCATCGCTGGGAAATTCGGGTCGCTTCCTCCCAGTGGAAAGCTAGCAGCAACGGAGTCGCGCTTCCCAGGTGTCTGCGTGTTTAGGTGTATTCAGCCACCTGCACTTATGGCAGAATGACCAAGGTCTTTTACGTGCCATTGTGATGACACGGGGGTGGGACATGTCTTCCGTCTCTGGGTCTGCACATAAAAGTTGACCCGTGTCCGTCCCGGCCCGAATTCGAACCTGCGACCTTTCGATCACAAGTCCAGTGCTCTACCAACTGAGCTACCGGGCCCCCCGTTGATGTCATAATTTCTCTTCATTCATTGATATGCCATGTCATGTGTGTGATTAGTGTGCACGTGCAAAGGTCTGTTTGAACAAGACAGACCTGATCACGGGGGATAACCGGTCAAAGGCCGAACAGAAGCCGAAGGCCGCTCATGACACGTGTGAAGGCAAGTTTTGTCTGTTTTCTAGGTATTGTTTGATTTATGTGGGGATTTAAGGTAAGCTACTGATTCAGCGATGACTCAATTTGTTTCTCGATGCATAAAAAGTCAGGGAGCGATTGATATTTGCCCGTAAATAGCCTTCAAAGCTGAAAATGTCCGCGATCGAGCACCGGAAATGGCTGTTCGATGGGTTTTGCAAGTAGAAATGTGCTTTATTTCACCAAATCAGCTCGTATTTGGTGTGGGTACGGGATTCTAGAGGACGAAGGAGTCATAAGAGGTGCAAAGAAGTGCCATTTGGGAGTAGAATAAATCTTCGGATGAAAGTAGACAAGAGAAGGTCATATTTGAGAGAAGCGCGTAGGCCGATTGTCTTTCCGACAAGCGAATGATACAGCAGATTAACTATTCGTTTTGACCAGAAACCTAGTCTCTAGTTTTTACGAATGAGTTTTTTAATTAAAACAATCACGAGAACTCTCTCGCTTAGCCTAATGGCTGTTCGATGGGTTTCGCAAGTAGAAATGTGCTTTATTTCACCAAATCAGCTCGTATTTGACATCGGTTTGGTATATATATATATTTTCTAATCCTACCGCGAACTGGATAGCAGACGCGGCACGACTGTTGCACCACAATTTGAAGTAATCCCACACTTTGAAGTAAATTACTTCAAAGTGTGGGGATGTGCCCCACACTTTGAAGTAAACTCAGTTTTTACTTCAAAGTGTGGGGGGGTCTTCCCACACTTTGAAGTAACTTACTTCAAAGCGTGGGACTTTTGCATGCCTGTTTGAGCCTGATGATTTTGTCAAAAAAAATGGCAGTCTTTTGGATGAGTGAACAGAAAAAGTGAGGAGCCAAGAAACATAGTGAAGTTTGTTATCAGGCTGTAAGCAATGTCCCATTGTTGAGTGTGACGAAAAGTCGTGGTGACGATTTTAAAACATGTTGGGTCACGCATGGTCCAATCTTACATGGTCCAATCTTACATGGTCCAACCTTATATGGTCCAACCTTACATGGTCCAATCTTACATGGTCCAACCTTACATGGTCCAATCTTACATGGTCCAATCTTGCATGGTCCAATCTTACATGGTCCAATCTTACATGGTCCAACATTACATGGTCCAATCTTACATGGTCCAACCTTACATGGTCCAATCTTACATGGTCCAACCTTGCATGGTCCAACCTTGCATGGTCCAACCTTGCATGGTCCAACCTTACATGGTCCAATCTTACATGGTCCAATCTTACATGGTCCTATATAACATGGTCCAACCTTACATGGTCCAACCTTACATGGTCCAATCTTACATGGTCCAACCTTACATGGTCCAATCTTACATGGTCCAACCTTACATGGTCCAACCTTACATGGTCCAATCTTACATGGTCCAACCTTACATGGTCCAACCTTACATGGTCCAATCTTACATGGTCCAACCTTACATGGTCCAATCTTACATGGTCCAACCTTACATGGTCCAACCTTACATGGTCCAACCTTACATGGTCCAACCTTACATCGTCCAATCTTACATGTCCAACCTTACATGGTCCAACCTTACATGGTCCAATCTTACATGGTCCAACCTTACATGGTCCAATCTTACATGGTCCAATATTACATGGTCCAACCTTACATGGTCCAACCTGATATGGTCCAACCTGATATGGTCCAATCTTACATGGTCCAACCTTACATGGTCCAATATTACATGGTCCAATCTTACATGGTCCAATAATATATATGGACCATGTAAGATTGGACCATGTAAGATTGGACCATGTAAGGTTGGACCATGTAAGATTGGACCATGTAAGATTGGACCATGCGTGACCCAACATGTTTTAAAATCGTCACCACGAGTTTTCGTCACACTCAACAATGGGACATTGCTTAAAGCCTGATAACAAACATCACTATGTTTCTTGGCTCGCTCACTTTTTCTGTTCACTCATCCAAAAGACTTTGCCATTTTTTTTGACAAAATCATCAGGCTCAAACAGGCGATGCAAAAGTCCCACGCTTTGAAGTAAGTTACTGAGTTTACTTCAAAGTGTGGGAAGATCCCCCCACACTTTGAAGTAAAAAATGGGTTCACAGTCGTGCCGCGTCTGCTATCCAGTTCGCAGTAGGATTAGAAAATATATATATATACCAAACCGATGTCAAATACGAGCTGATTTGGTGAAATAAAGCACATTTCTACTTGCGAAACCCATCGAACAGCCATTAGGCTAAGCGAGAGAGTTCTCGTGATTGTTTTAATTAAAAAACTCATTCATAAAAACTAGAGACTAGGTTTCTGGTCAAATCTGCTGTATCATTCGCTTGTCGGAAAGACAATCGGCCTACGCGCTTCTCTCAAATATGACCTTCTCTTGTCTACTGTCTCGGAAGATTTATTCTACTCCCAAATAGCACTTCTTTGCACCTCTTACGACACCTTCGTCCTCTAGAATCCCGTACCCACACCAAATACGAGCTGATTTGGTGAAATAAAGCACATTTCTACTTGCAAAACCCATCGAACAGCCATTTCCGGTGCTCGATCGCGGACATTTTCAGCTTTGAAGGCCATTTACGGGCAAATATCAATCGCTCCCTGACTTTTTATGCATCGAGAAACAAATTGAGTCATCGCTGAATCAGTAGCTTACCTTAAATCCCCACATAAATCAAACAATACCTAGAAAACAGACAAAACTTGCCTTCACACGTGTCATGAGCGGCCTTCGGCTTCTGTTCGGCCTTTGACCGGTTATCCCCCGTGCTGATGAGAACAGATTCCAAAAAAGCAAAGGCAGAAAATATTAAGACAGGAGACATTGTGTTGGTGTATATATAATGCATTGTGTGGGCACTAGTTAATCATGTGGATGGCACAGGGAGCCTATTGAACCGCAAATTTCCATTTATATGTTCTTTCTTTCTTTATTTGGTGTTTAACATCGTTTTCAACCGTTCAAGGTTATATCATGACGGGGAAAGGGGGAGATGGGATAGTAGAGCCACTTGTTAATTGTTTCTTGTTCACAAAAGCACTAATCAACAAATTGCTCCAGGGGCTTGCAACGTAGTACAATATATGACCTTACTGGGAGAATGCAAGTTTCCAGTACAAAGGACTTCCATTTATATGTGGAAGAATCCTTTGTCTGAAAGAAAGTGTACTTTTCGATTACACTAAAAAGCACTATTTCTGCTTTAAAAACCCAAACCAATTCTCAACAACATAACATGTTTCTACCACTTCAGTCCCACAAAACACAGCCAGTGATGGTTAAGAATATTTTTTATTGATGCACACAACAGTATTGCAATCCAAGACAGAAAAAAGACATTTCATTTTAACACAAAAGACTTTCAGGAATATAACCCAATGCAGTATGGATCCCTTCAGTGTAAACGTTGGAATTGCCAACTTTGTTTTTTTCAAATTGGAGCCATACATACACAAAGTCTAATCATATATTTCAGGTTCCCAGAATGGTTCATGCAAGGATCCTGCTGATGAAAAAGAAAAAAATCCCTGAAATTCGGGAAGGTGGTCTGGACATCTTAAAAAATTACATTCAAAATTGTACATGTTGCAAACCAGAGCACATTTATAGGTTTCTCAATTTCACATTTCTGGGAAATCTGCCAATTTGTGGAAAAGCGGGAGCTCTGCTCGTGCAAGCAGCCGGCAAAGTGAAAACATGTTTTTCAATACTGGGAGAATATTTGAACATAAATATTAGTCTCAAGGCGCATGCCTCAGTAATCTTGATATCAGGGCTCTCACTAAAAAATTAAAAAATAAAAACATTTGACATTGACAGCAATGCAGGAGCCCTGTCATAAATATACATGTTCAAAGAGTACCCCTTCTTTTGCGCTGATCTTATGATGTAGTTCCATACATTTTACATTTGTGTAGACGAAAAATAATCGCTCACACAAAAAGTTCCATCCATACTTAGACAATGATGAAGAAATACTTTCATACATAAAAATTCACTCAAAGTCGTAGTACTTCAGTATCACACAAAACGCATGTATATATCACACAAAACAAGTTTACAAAAGGCACACATTATTTTTCACAGAATCCATTTACATTAATCTGAACATTAGCTGCATAAAATGAGCTTGTATCAAGTATCCTGCAGTAGTCTTGCAGGAATTGAAATACAAGTACCACTTCAGCATAATCAGTATGTACTTATGTGAATAAGAGGAGTAAAATGTCGTCGAAAAAAATACGAAAAACAATCCAAGACACAAAGAACTTTAGAAGGCTTGTTTTTAAGTCTAACAAGGTTTTCACAGATCAGAATAAATCCCATAAACTGGGAGGGGGTGAGGGGGAGAGAAAGAACAGAAATACATGCACACTAACCCACGCACGCACAATTAAAGTGTCATTTATTTCCCCTCAGAGCTGAAATTTCTTTTGCATTCTTTCTTTCTTTATTTGGTGTTTAACGTCGTTTTCAACCGTTCAAGGTTATATCGCGACGGGGAAAGGGGGGAGATGGGATAGAGCCACTTGTTAATTGTTTCTTGTTCACAAAAGCACTAATCAAAAAATTGCTCCAGGGGCTTGCAACGTAGTACAATATACTACCTTACTGGGAGAATGCAAGTTTCCAGTACAAAGGACTTAACATTTCTTACATACTGCTTGACTAAAATCTTTACAAACATTGACTATATTCTATACAAGAAACACTTAACAAGGGTAAAATGAGAAACAGAATCCGTTAGTCGCCTCTTACGACATGCTGGGGAGCATCGGGTAAATTCTTCCCCCTAACCCGCGGGGGGCTTCTTTTGCATTGAGAAGACAAATAAGGAAATATTTGTGATTCAAAGTCACCTTACAAAACACACACACACAATGAAAAATAAAAGAGAAAAAATGAAGAGGGGAGAGAAGAACAAAAAGTTACATACATTACATTTACACATTCAGAAAAGTAAAAAAAAATAAAAATTAATCATCAGCATATAAATTAGAAACAGGTGCTGCACAGTTGTCCTCTCACTTGTAAATCATGCGCAAAACAATCTTAAATTATCTGTAAAAATGTCATTGCATGACAATACAGTGGATATGCTACCTTTGAAGACTTTCTGTTCAGAACCTCTATAAATTTACCTCCTTTTACGACAGAAAGAGGAGGGGGGGGGGGGGGGGGGGGGAGGGGTCGGTCAACTGTAGAAAAACTAACAGGTGAAAGCTAAAACCACAAACTTTCAGCATGTAATTTCAGAATAGAGCACACATCATTTTATACATCAAGGAATGGACAAATTTGTCATAGCTACCATGATTTTTAAATTAATAAAATAAATGAAATTGAAAACTAATCCATACCAACCAAGATCAAAACAAGGTTCACACGAACAGCAAAAACTTTGAACAGAATGAAAGATAAATGAACAAAAAGCTGCCATAAGGGGGGGAGGGGGGCGTGAGGGAAAGGGAAGGGGTGTTTGGAAAACGGCCATGTACATAATTACTGCTGCCGTTATGATTGAATCAAACTAACATATGTATATAAATCAAACTTAAATTTTATTTACTACTTTTTCCCTCACAAATCCAGCAGTATTCAGTCCCCGAAAACTGAGACAAGAAGGGCAAAGCCCATACGACTCACATGCTTGACCTCGACCTTTAGGGTAACTAAACCTAGCAATGACATCATACACGAAGAACTGCTTTACACATTTTTCCTACCAAAATACATGTGACCTTGACCCAAGGTCAAGGTCATGCAACACAAAGCTGTTAATTCAAGACATAGGAAGTACAATGGTGCTTATTGGCTCTTTCTACCATGAGATATGGTCACTTTTAGTGGTTCACTACCTTATTTTGGTCACATTTCATAAGGGTCAAAGTGACCTTGACCATGATCATATGTGACCAAATGTGTCTCATGATGAAAGCATAACATGTGCCCCACATAATTTTTAAGTTTGAAACAGTTATCTTCCATAGTTCAGGGTCAAGGTCACTTCAAAATATGTATACAATCCAACTTTGAAGAGCTCCTGTGACCTTGACCTTGAAGCAAGGTAAACCAAACTGGTATCAAAAGATGGGGCTTACTTTGCCCTATATATCATATGTAGGTGAGGTATTCAATCTCAAAAACTTCAGAGAAAATGTGAACAAGAAGGGCAAAGCCCATACGACTCACATGCTTGACCTAAACCTAGCAATGACATCATACACTAAGAACTGCTTTACACATTTTTCCTACCAAAATACATGTGACCTTGACCCAAGGTCAAGGTCATCCAAGGTCATGCAACACAAAGCTGTTAATTCAAGACATAGGAAGTACAATGGTGCTTATTGGCTCTTTCTACCATGAGATATGGTCACTTTTAGTGGTTCACTACCTTATTTTGGTCACATTTCATAAGGGTCAAAGTGACCTTGACCTTGATCATATGTGACCAAATGTGTCTCATGATGAAAGCATAACATGTGCCCCACATAATTTTTAAGTTTGAAACAGTTATCTTCCATAGTTCAGGGTCAAGGTCACTTCAAAATATGTATACAATCCAACTTTGAAGAGCTCCTGTGACCTTGACCTTGAAGCAAGGTAAACCAAACTGGTATCAAAAGATGGGGCTTACTTTGCCCTATATATCATATATAGGTGAGGTATTCAATCTCAAAAACTTCAGAGAAAATGGGAAAAATGTGAAAAATAGCTGTTTTTTAGACAACATTTATGGCCCCTGCGACCTTGACCTTGAAGCAAGGTCAAGATGCTATCCATGTTTTTGGGGGCCTTGTCATCATACACCATCTTGCCAAATTTGGTACTGATAGACTGAATAGTGTCCAAGAAATATCCAACGTTAAAGTTTTCCGGACGGCCGGCCGGACGGACGGACGGACGGACGACTCGGGTGAGTACATAGACTCACTTTTGCTTCGCATGTGAGTCAAAAATAGCTGTTTTTTAGGCAACATTTATGGCCCCTGCGACCTTGAAGCAAGGTCAAGATGCTATGTATGTTTTTTTGGGCCTTGTCATCATACACCATCTTGCCAAATTTGGTACTGATAGACTGAATAGTGTCCAAGAAATATCCAACGTTAAAGTTTTCCGGACGGACGGACGCATGTGAGTCAAAAAGCAGACTCCTACGAATTCTTCAGCAGCCAGAAAAGTAAGTGTTTGAGTGGGATGTGTATGTGTGAGTGTGCATCTGTTTGGATGTGTGTGCCCATGTGTGTGTGTGTGTGTTTGTGTGTGTGTGTGTATACATGTGTGTGTGTGTCTGTGTGTGTTAAATTACTCCTATTGGGTGATAAAATCACACAATGCAATCAAAAAAGTTCACATGGTTCTGCATATATTTTACATTCAAACACAAATAATCTGCCATGGATTGCATACACATTTCTTGAAGGCAATCTCATTTCATTATCAACTCACTGAATTACACATCTGAATTTCTAATTTTACCGTCAAATTTGACAAAATATATATTTGAAGACTTTCTTTCTTTCTTTCTTTATTTGGTGTTTAACGTCGTTTTCAACCGTTCAAGGTTATATCGCGACGGATTTGAAGACGACATTTGCTAGTTTGACATGATAAATCTGTAAAATGAAAAACAACATATTTTTAAGTTATTTTGCCAAAAAGCAAAGACCTTTTTTTTTCTTCAAATGCCAAAAACAAGTCTAGGATCGCGCGAAAAAATAGGGTAGGTCGGGATACCGTAAACAGACTAGCGATTCATTTTGGGGAAAATTTTCACTGCACAACACAAATTGAGGTGATCATTCTTGGGCAGAGATCATTAGGGTATAGACTTAATTATTAAATACAACTTGAATTTGGTCAAGGAAAAACAACCACTGCATGTGTTTGTCTGGATTTAATGTGATAAAACAGGGTTTGTTTGTTTGTTTGTTGCTTAACGTCCAGCCGACTACGCAGAGCCATATCAGGACGAGGAATGGGGGGATGAAGGGGGCCACTTGTCAAGCGATTCCTGTTTACAAATGCACTAACCCATTACTTGTGTCCCAGCAGGCTTTAGTAAAACTAAATTAATACCTACTGGAAGATTACCAGTTTCCAGTATGTTAAAATAGGCTTAACCTATCTACTGCTGGACTTACATCAGAACACTAACAGATTAAACTATACATGAATCGCGAGACACGCGGCAAGAGAAGAGATTTTTGGAAAAAATACAGGTGAATGAGCAAGAAGGCAGAAAAAAGAAAAGAATTCATGAAGAAAAAGAGAGCATGACAGGAAAGAGGAACCAAAAATCTACCTAACAGCAAACTAGAAAGCTCCTGCGGTTCCAAAAACAGGAGGGGCCTTTAATTTCATAACCGCAGTGCCCCACTGCGGGATAGATTTAATGTGATAAAACAGGGTTACAAAACAAAACTACCCTGTGGTTTAATTAAGACACTGAGAATCTGAAGCCTTACTCAGTTTCACTAAACTGGCTAATGAACAATAAGGCAAGGAGAACAACGTGAGCAAGAAAAAGGGATTGTGGTCATTCTCTTTTCATTCTACATGCCCACTGAAGCAACATAGAACCTGAGTTCAAAGCATAAAACCAAACCAGAATGTTTCAAATCTATGACTAAAGAAGTATTTTCACTGTTTCATCAATCCTAATGCCAAACAGTACAAACATCTCAAATTATAACCATACAAAATATTGAAATAGTGAGCTAAGGAAGCATTGTTATTAGTTCATCCTACTACTAATCCACAAAGTTACAAATATCTTCAATATTCAACACTGAAATTTACACTCACTGAAGTATTTTCCTTGCTTCAGTGAAGTGGGCCTTACACTTCTCCGCGACAAACAAAATATAAATCTTCAACTAATTGAGAAAAAAAATAAAGAAAAAACCCCACTGCTGCCTGTAGAGAATAATGGAAAACGAGTTCATCTTTGGTCAATAATAAAAAAAGTGAATCAACTTGTGCAATAAGAAAAAAAAAAGAGTTAACACTTTGTTTCAGTCGATAATAATATCCACATATGGATGTGATCATACCAAGAGGAGTTATCTGGAATCCTTCACCCAAAAATATAGCAGGGTCGCACTGACCTTGTGTCGGTCGACGCGAAACAAGACATATTTTACACAGCTACATCAGTAAATGGCAAAAAGTGTGTACTACAGTGGTCGCCGCTTAATAAAACCACTTCTGGACCGACGAAAAATGGCTTTAATAAGCGGCGGATTTATTAACCGGCGGTCCAGGAATACGTCATTTTCGAAAGAAAAAAAAATCTCTTTTGTTTACGTCACTCAGTCACTTTCTTTCGTCATTTACACTTGTTTGAATCTAAACAAAACTTCACGAAGGATGTTGAACTTTTGTTTTAATTATGTACATGTAGGCCTACGTGTACTTTGATCACTTCGGTACATCAATAATTTCACTGTCACCGTCACGAACCATTACTTGTCAGAGAAGAACATTTCTATGAGTGTTTGTTTGTTGGTCGTCTTCCACATCAGAACAAGATAATGTGAGTTTTAGTCACAAACTACGTGATTTCTCTGAGAAAACTGGCTTTAATAAGCGGCGGGTTGGTTTTATTAACCGGCTTTTTCTAATACATAAGATATAGTGATAAATCCGGACCGTCTGAAATCGGCTTTTATAAGCGGCTGGCTCTATTAACCGCGGTTTTATTAAGCGGCGTCCACTGTACACACAAAAATGCAACACAAATTGTGCAATGACTGCAACTGGTCTTGTATTTCTGTTATATTATAGTAACCGATATTTCGAACACAACTTCTAGTTGTACTCGAGATCTAATTAAACAGTAAAAGGCATACACAGCAAATTTGCAACTTGAATAGTCAACAAATGTTATGCATAAAGTATTCACTATTTCATGGCTTGTCAATAAATAACTTCTAGTTCTACTCGAGATGTAATTAAACAGTAAAAGGCACACACAGCAAATTTGCAACTTGAATAGTCAACACACGTTATGCATAAAGTATTCACTATATCATGGCTTGTCAATAAATAACACATCCATTTGAGCAGATATAAAACGCTGCCTCAGAGGTGCTCAAGTTCCATTATAACCAAACCTGAAGCTACCAAACTGAAAATGCTAATTTGCAACATATTCAATACAGTGGAACCCCCCTTTTAAGACCTCCAAAAATCTGAGAAAATCAGGTCTTAAAAAGGAGGGAGTTTTAAAATGGGGGTAATTTTACAGAGGATATTCATGAACAGAAAGTCTGCAAAAACAAGGTAAAAAGGGAGGAAGTCTTAAAGTGCATCTAAACCCAAATTTTCAAACAAAAACTCTTATTACCAATGCAAACATACACTCATATGTGTTCCATCCCCACCACTCAAAAGGCCCAAAGACGCGAGTAGCTCACGCAGCGAGTGGGAAAACCCCGTCAAAGCTAGCAGCGTGCCAGCCTTCTGCTGAAACAAAACGATGATGCTAAAAATAGATTTTCTCCACTGATGACGTAGTAAGGGGAGCAGCCGCCACAGCTGCGAGCACTTGGTCTTGGATCAAGCTGCCAGTGGTGTTGTTTACGGCTGTAATATTACCTCGGCAAACAAGCAAGGAATAATTAAAGTACTCAGGGGTTTTCTAAAGTCCCTCACTGACATAAGGAGAGCTTGGATTAACTTTGTGAAAACTTCCAGAAAAGATTTTTCACAACCAAAAGACAACCAAGTTGTATGCGGACAGCATTTTGCCGACGATGCATTTGCAGACGAGTTCACAGCACCCTTGTTCGAATTCGAACTCGGTTATCGTCCAAAACGGAGGTAGAAGGAGGATGCTGTCCCGTCAGTGATGCCACTAACGTGCATCGATGTTCAGAAGAGATTGAATGCAGCAAAAAAAGACAGTGGAGACGGTTGACGTAGAATCCAACCGGAGAAAGAGGCGACGGAAACGAGAAGTTATGAAGGCAAGTGCGGCTCGATTTGTTTGTGTACCCCAAACACACCTCCTTCTCATATACTTGGGAATGTACTGCAGGTAAACAATGCTCTTCTCTAAAGATGGGTGAAAGTATGAGATAGACAGAGAGGGTGAGGGAGAATCAGAGACAGGAGGGAAGAAAGGGTACATTATTTATAATATATGAGGTTATACATGTATAAATGTATACAAGTTTTGAATTTGAAAGTCATTGATTCAGTGCCTTTGAATTGTTGTCGTGTTTTCAGGCTGTTCCTTGCAGCTCTGCATTACAATGAAAATGGGGACATAGGTGATGCGCTTGATGAACGAGGAAGGAAATCCACATGTGATAATGTATATGAACATCTAGGGTTGTTTTCAGTATTGTTGATAACATGTTTTGTTTGATTAAGGGTATTCAGCTGGTATTTCCTTGTTTTTCACTACCTTTTTTATTCATGTTTTTGATATGCCTTGACCGACGAGGTAATTTTATAGACGAAAAGGAATCGGTGTTTTATTTGTATAACTGTGTTTTAATTTTAAATGTTTCAAGCGCAAAAAGCATAATTGTAAAGTTATGATGTTTCGCTATATAAATGCTCATTTATTATTATATTATTATTATTATTCCCAAAAGCAAAGAAAGGAGAGTACAGTGTGAGAAAGTCCAAAGGGCCACCAACTTACGGTAAGTTACACGCAGGGTAACTACAGACTGCTGTTTTTTAGCACACACACACAAGTAAAGATACTAATCTTTTCTCATACTCATATTTTTGTTCAGAATTCTGGAATTGTGCACAGTATGTAAACACACACACACACACACAGACACACACACACAACTGCAGAGGGGAAAAGGCACAGAGAGAAAGATTACATTTACAGACTATCAATATTTTCCCAGTTGGGTATCCCCTATAACTGCAGCATTCTTCTTAGTTTATGCATTTCTGCAAGCATAAAAACTGAACTTGGTTCAGTACTGATAATGTCTTTTCACGACTATCTCATCCTGAGCTATTCATCGTTACATTTACAGGTTACGTGTCAAGACTGTGTCAACATCTCTGAGAAGCTGACCGAGAATCCAGGGGACTCACAAACTTCTCTCCCTGCGAAATTTCGTGACATACCTGACTCTTTGGCCGCTGCATACCACCACCCATTCAGAGAAAAAGCTGCTGCAACCTACAGTACAAGATACCCTAATTAACTGATCCCACATTTTCCCACCGCTGTTGACATCAACCACATACAGAACAAAATTCACTTGAATGGGATTACTGTTTTATTTTATAAGTGATGCATTTTATTCTAATTAAAACATACATTTTCATTTTACTATTTTCATGGAAGCTCGGGCCACTCAAATCCTCTGTAAGTATCCTCGGAAGGAAATGCATTTCTGATGGCCCGTACCGCACATGAAGGTAGAGGTATCCTGACTTTCCTCCCTAGCACACCATGACACCACCTCACCAACTGTCGGTATCCTATGTAGCGGTTCTTCCTGGAAAATAAAAAAAAGAATCTGTGACATTAGGGTTTGTTGTGTACTCCAGCAGAGGGTTCTTAAAAATTGTGTGGAGAGTGGAGGGAGGAACACTTGTTCCTTGTGTATACAGGATTGACTAATGAGGGAATGGCTTGTTTCATGGTTGTGTGTGCGTGTATGTGTGATATTGTCTTTCATGACAAGATCCCTGTAATTTTTTAATTTTACCTCACTTCTATGTTTATAAGCTAATAAAG
>NC_090259.1:39545696-39591266 GCF_037325665.1 Littorina saxatilis | reverse complement strand
GGGGGGGGGGGGGGGGGGGGTCTTAAAAGGGGGGTTCCACTGTACACAAATTTACAATGTAAGTCTGTGGGTCTATATTTACATTGGATCACTGATCCCATTCAACCAAATAGCAACCTGAACCGTCTTTAATACTCAACACTTCACGCTCCACAACAGACAAATTACGAAAATAAGTCCATCGGGGAAATAACTCCATCGCAGACCTGTTTACCCTAAACCCGAGGCAAGAGTACTTTCCCAAAAAGTTGAGTGTATTTTTCAAAAAGTTGGTGTACTTTGCAAGCAAAGCCATATGGGCTAGGGAAAATGTACGCGTGGGTGCAAACGTGTTTGTGTAAGAATAGCATGTCTTGTCAACACCTTCAGAATTTAACTCCTTCCAATACAACAGGAATAAAACAATTTTATTTACCTGTCAGTTTATAGCATTAGGCCTAAAAAAAAATAGGTGTGGTTACGGTAACCCGACCTACCCTATTTTTAGGGGCCGACCCTATAACTTTTTATTACATTTGTCAAAAAAACAAAAAAACAAAAAACACCCGAGTGCAGAAAACGCAATGAAAGCGACAGCGCTCGAGTCGCACACTTATTTCCCTGTCAAGTAGGTTTAACTTGTACACATTAGAAAAAAAAGTTAAAAAAAAAAAAAGTGATTGCCTACCTTCCTACTCTATTTTTTTTGGCTATGTTACCGTAACCACACCTTTTTTTTTTGGGCCTTATAACCAGTGTCTTCCAAACAGATTGATAATGAAAAGATGAAGTTCGTGAAATAGCATCTGCGGTTGACAGTGGTAAGTTCATTTTTACAATCATCTCAGAAAACATTGCTTCAGCGCAGACTACAGCCTTTTCTTCTGGCAGGATTTGCTTTGCGGGAATGAACTTCATAATTCCTTGGCAGCTTTCAGCGGATTTCTTTGCAGCAACCTTGTCCAGATGAGTTTTGGAACTGCAGTGTCATTCGATGTCATATTTCCCAGCATGGGCAACGGAGAAATCTGATTTACAATACTTGCAGTGTGCATGACTTTTTCCCATAGTCGACTCCACAATTCCTGGCTCTTTCTTATATTTCTCCAAGAAAATCTGCTGCTTTTGCTGTTTAGACTTGGTACAGTCATCCGAAACTGGCACATTTTTCCGCTTCATTTTGCCACGATTGTCCAGACAATCGCACGTGCCAACAACTGAACAAGGTTTCCACAGCTGAAGACTCACTGTCATGGTTATCTCCCTTGGACCGAAACCGGTATCAGTTGTACCATTCCGTAATCAGCACACCAACACCAGAAAACGTATTCTAGACTTTTTCTTAGGCGTATTTTGTGCGTGTGTCGCGTATTGTCGTACCGATAATAATTTGGGGTACAAAATACGCCCAAATCGTACTGGTAAACAGGTCTGCCATCGGGTTTGTATGTGTGGTTGGAGAGTGAGTGACCTTGGTTTTACAATACCTCTGCCATAAATTGGAGGGACCAATCCAAGCGAAGGGAGTGTGGGAAACATTTACTTCCATCAATGTGTTTGACACCAACCCCTCGCCAGTGATTGGCCCCTCCAATGTTTGGCAGAGGTTCTGCAAGAAAAGGTCACTCTTCCACAACACATACAAACCCGACAGTTATTTCATAAAATCGCCTATTTTATAAGTATTTTGCCTGGTTTACTGTCCTATTCATTAGCCACAAATTACACACTTCTTAATACTCAACATGAAACAAATCTACAACTACAAAAATATTTTCACTGGTTCACCAAAGCAGGAAATGTAAACACTCAACATTAAAATTTTCATTGGTCACTGATCCTTGTGCAACAAATTACAATTATCTTGACTATTCAACACTAGAATGTACACCTACTAAAGTATATTCCTTTGCTCAATGATTCTATTCTACCAAACTACAAACATCTTTAAGTGTAGTTCTCAACGTATTTCAAGCCAAAAGAATACTCCTTGATTCAATGATCCTAGTTTTGCAAATTACAAACATCTCAAAGTAGAAATGAATTTGTTTTGTTTTTAATGCTTAAAATTTTTTTTATTCACATATGATATCCCAGCATATTAAAATGGACCCCCCCCCCCCCCCCCCCCCCCCCCCCCCCCCCCGACTGAATCAAGTAAATTGCAAACGTCCGCAACACTAAAAATTAACACCTACAAAAGTATCTTCCAAAACAGAAACAGATTGATTCCAATCTTTTAAAAGTCAACACAATACACACATTAGAATTTGTGCCCACAAAAGAATTTTCATTTGTCCTCTGATCTTAAACCCAAAAGTTAATTACAATCAGGTTCAAATAAATAAACCAAAGCAAGAAACAAACAAAACACACTCACACCAATACATAGCATTCAAACCAGCATCAAACCTGAGAGAAGTTACAAAATTAAAAGAAATAGTTACCCAAAAACAAAAAAAAATAGTTTCAATTTCACTGGCTCAACTCTTCGTCATCTTCCCAGTCAAGGAGAAAGTGCAGGGAGCCGTCTGAAGCCTCACGACGCGCGACGATCTCAAACTTTTCGCCATATCGCAGCTGATCGACAACGCTCAACCACTTCCACCGTGTTGCGGCCACCTCCGATGGGTCGGGCTTGGGGAGATGGCGGGGGAACGAGTCCAGTAGGTGCTGATACTTCTCCGCACTCAGTCGCTTGCGTTTGCTTCGGCGCACCGAATCCTCGTCAGCGAGGTCTTTCTCCAAGTTGGCTGAGCGTTTTTGTTTGACCCCCTTGCGATGCTTCTGTTCCGGGGAGGCTTTGGTCGGAGTGAGTTTCTCTCGCAATACGGGGCTAGCACTGTTGTTCCGCCTCGTTGCCTGTGCTAGCTTGAAAGCCTCCAGCTCGCCGGCGTATTCCTTCTTCAGAGAAACCACACGCATTTCGAAATGCTTAACCCTCTTCTTCTCCGTCTCCTTCTCTAGTTCTGTACGGAACGGATGGTTCACTCCTTCAAAGTTCAGAGGGTTTGGAATGAGCCGGGCTAAAACCGAGGTGCTAGGTTTGTGTGATTTGATGGCCACCGGCTGTGGTGAGGTTTTTGGTGGCGAGTTTATTGCGGGAGACAATTCTTCAACTTTACACTGAACGACATCCAGCATGCTCTGAGAAGAGCGCAGTGAGTTTCTATGAGCCACCTTTCTCTTCCGTGCAGGGATGTGATCTTCCTCTCCGTCCGATTCAGAGCCAGAGCTGTAATGGACGCTGTTGTGACCGTTGGAGCGAGACGCACCGTTCAAACCGCTGTGGCCGTTGTAGCAGTGACTGCCGTTGAACCCGTTGGTCAGGCCCTTCAAACACACAAGAAGACGCTTTTGTTAAAGAAAGCTCACTTCAAAAACCTTCAGACTAATGGCAATGTGAATCATGCAGTAACTCAGCTCCAACATAAAGAAAAAGTCTGACTGACTGGTACAGTGGAACACCCATTTTTGTTTTACGACCTCCAAAAATCTGAGAAAATCAGGCCTCAAAAAGGAGGGAGTCTCAAAATGGGGGTAAATTAACATAAGTTATGAACAGAACATCTGAAGAAATAAAGTCTCAAAAGGGGGGTTCCACTGTGGTGTCTAAATTGTGTTTGTTTGTTTGTCTGTCTGTCTGTCTGTCTGTCTGTCTGTCTGTTTGTTTGTTTGTTTGCTTGCTTGCTTGCTTGCTTGTTTGTTTGCTTGCTTGCTTGTTTGTTTGTTTGTTTGTTTGTTTGTTTGCTTAACGCCCAGCCGACCACAAAGGGCCATATCAGGGCGGTGCTGCTTTGACATTTAACGTGCGCCACACACAAGACAGAAGTCGCAGCACAGGCTTCATTGCTCACCCAGTCACATTATTCTGACACCGGACCAACCAGTCCTAGCACTAACCCCATAATGCCAGACGCCAGGCGGAGCAGCCACTAGATTGCCATTTTTAAAGTCTTAGGTATGACCCGGCCGGGGTTCGAACCCACGACCTCCCGATCACAAGGCGGACGCCTTACCAGTAGGCCAACCGTGCCGGTCTGGTGTCTAAATACGACCATGTCTTCAGAAAGCAAACTTATAACACGACCCTCACAAAAGCCAACCTACTGCAAGCTTCAGGAAATGTTCCCTTGAAAATATTAAATAGAAGCATGTCCTTTTACCCGGTTACATTTTGGGGGTCACAGGCAGATGTACGCAAAATTACAAATCATATCTGATGTGAGAGGCACCATAGTGCACAGAAAACTGACAAATTATTCAAACTTGCGTTATTTTGATCGCTCTTATTGCAGTAATGTCATTGCATTGAATACCACTTTTGCTACGTCTAACACCATGATATATGAGTTGTTCTTTGCTAATGGTGACTGCGGTGGGTGACATCAAGTAAAATCAATTTTTTAAATTACGGGGAATGATGGTGACAAAATAAGATAATTACTGCATTCTACTGATGTAGCAGTATCAACAAAATCACCATGAAGGAAAATAATATGACAGAAGTAGCACTTATTCCTGCTTGTTTTCGTTTTTTGTTCACAAAATGGCGGCCAAAACGGGGAATGACAGACCCCTGCCATGTTCACAACACATTTCAAACCGACAGCTGCTCTAGAAAGGATAACTGTTATCATTCAACGATAACTTATACTTGGATTAAACTGCACAAAATCTTATTTGGACAACTGACCCCCTCCTGCTCGCGTGCTGCGTCCGATAAAAAACTGGTAACCTTCGAACGCGCGTCGTCACAAATCCGATCCACTGAAGAAAGACAATTTGCCGGCCTGAGCGCCAGGAAGGCAAACACACATTTTTATTTTCAAATCATGGCATCATTATCGATAGATGAAGATATTTGGTCGCGTGAATATACATCCGTGTACCTCGCAACGGTGACTTTCGTATCTGCCGTCACAAACGTTCGCCAGGTTACCCCGATTTTCATTTCTTCGCTCGCGCAGTTGAGCATGGATTGTTCTCGTGCGGCCTCAGTCCGGAAGACGGCAGGGTAAACACACAAATAGTGATGATGTCCTGAGTTTTGTGTACTACATAGAAAAGTTTGTGTACGGCAAAATTGATGACGTGTCACAGAACCGAGGTAACTCCGTTCGCAGGTTACTTTCGCGCGAAATGTCTCTGTGCCACCGGTTTCGTCCTGAAAATCAACCGTATCGCATTGATTTTGCGAAAACTGAAAGTTCAGGTAAGTTGCACAAGTTTCCTTAATGCTTACTTCGTAAAATTATTGATGTTAAAGTTGATAGTATAGTTATTTTAGAGCACAGGACTTAAAAATTATCGGGAGCTATGCAGCGACCGGCCATTCTCGAATGGTTTCATTCGTACGCAGGTGACCACAGATAATAGTTCTGCGAAGTTTAGGTGGCACTCTTCGCTGTTTTTTGGCAATAAAGTTGCAGAACTGTTTGTGTTGGTATTGTCTCCTTTATAACATTCATTTGTAGCATAATTTGATTGATTGCACCAGTACAGTGTAATACATGCACAAGTATTGGCAATTTGGTGTCGCGTGATTTGCAGGTTACCTCTTTCTGTTTTGATACATTTGAGCAGTAGTTTGCATTTGATTCTAATAATCTGTAGGTATTCCAAGTTACACCCTTTTAAACAACAACTGACCAAAATATCCCTGCCCTGCTGTAAGCAGTTGTGTTGCCACAAAAAGATCAAACTACAAGGTAACCTGCAAACGGTGTCACAAAATTACTGAACCTAACAACACTAAACTGTACATCAAAAATTCTTCAATACATGACAAACTAACAGCAAACACTCTGTTTTCATGGAGTTTACTCAAATTGTTTCACAGAATTAGTTTATAGATATGCTGTGTAAATTTGGTGTCACAAAGTACTGCAGGTTACTCCATTGTGACCCCCACCAGTCAGTCTGCTTTTTTGTCCGAACCATAAAAGTTCCTGACATTTTCTTTTTAGACTCAAATAATACAAGGGCTCCACTTGACAGGAATAGTATTTTCCAGGTTGTAGCTGCATTTTGAAAATTTCAGTAAGTTTCCACTGTTTTGTCACCAATAGCAAAGAACAACTCATTCATTTTGCATTTGTAGAATCAATGTAATTTAACCTTCCACTTGAGTTGATACTTTAAGTTCTAACTGTTCTGTCATTCCTTTATCTCGATTATATTCTCCCTTTCTTGTTTGTTTATGGGCTGCAAACTCTTGCTTATAGTCGTGATTTACATAAGTGCTATATTTAAAAAAAAAGGTACCCCCCCCCCCCCTATTGCTCGATTTTACACACAAAGGGGGATATGGCAGGTCCACACATGAGTTGATCAGAAAAGGGTCCACCCTTACCCCACCAGACACAGCTAGGATTTGAACCCCGCACCTTCCACTTCTAAGGACAACGTCTTCACCAATTACGCCCACCATTCAAGAGAACACACTTTTTCTTAAACAGACTCACATTGTTGTTGGTTTCAGGAAAGACCTTGCGAGTGCTGCTGTTCTGGAACATGATGGACAGACTCTGGTCCAGACTGGAGCGGGACGGATACTTCAGTGGAATCGGGGACTGGCTGCAAACACAACATAGAGAAGAAATTACGATAAAAAGCAAACATCATGCATACACACATACATAAAAACGCCTTTTAAAAAACAAACAAATCTACCAAAACACCCTTGTCCTACCCTCCATTAATAGCAGTAACTAACAGCAACTAAGGTCATCCACCACCCCCCCTTAACCCAATTAAAGACCCTCTTTTCTCTGGCTGTAAATTTATCTTCAATTCAAAATTTATATTCAATTTTGAGGATGAAAGTTGCTTGTTCATTTCAATGCTTGTTCTTCTCTCAGGTGCCAGGAGAAAAGGTTCCGTACAACTCTCGCTTACTCTATTACACATGTCGTATGCATAAAGAGTGATTACTTCCCTTTGGTTATTTGATATCTTCAATCCAGTTTTTGGGTCGTCTTAAAAGAGGGTTTCGCTATACTGCACAAACTGATTTATCTGCCGCTTTAGAGCACTTACCACTGGGCTGGGAACACCTGCTTGGTCTTGCGGCCCTTGATGTTAGGATTGCTGAGAACGTCGGCATTGATGGGACCCGACAGCGGCACCACTACGGACGGAGCGTTGGGAGGGATGCGAAGAATCAGCGCCCACAGAGAGTACTTCTTCTTCACTTCACGCCCTGAGGTGAACCTGGGAATGACCGTCATACATTTCATACTTCAAATTCAATACAAGAATCAGCGCCCACAGAGAGTACTTCTTCTTCACTTCACGCCCTGAGGTGAACCTGGGAATGACCGTCATACATTTCATACTTCAAATTCAATACAAGAATCAGCGCCCACAGAGAGTACTTCTTCTTCACTTCACGCCCTGAGGTGAACCTGGGAATGACCGTCATACATTTCATACTTCAAATTCAATACAAGAATCAGCGCCCACAGAGAGTACTTCTTCTTCACTTCACGCCCTGAGGTGAACCTGGGAATGACCGTCATACATTTCATACTTCAAATTCAATACAAGAATCAGCGCCCACAGAGAGTACTTCTTCTTCACTTCACGCCCTGAGGTGAACCTGGGAATGACCGTCATACATTTCATACTTCAAATTCAATACAAGAATCAGCGCCCACAGAGAGTACTTCTTCTTCACTTCACGCCCTGAGGTGAACCTGGGAATGACCGTCATACATTTCATACTTCAAATTCAATACAAGAATCAGCGCCCACAGAGAGTACTTCTTCTTCACTTCACGCCCTGAGGTGAACCTGGGAATGACCGTCATACATTTCATACTTCAAATTCAATACAAGAATCAGCGCCCACAGAGAGTACTTCTTCTTCACTTCACGCCCTGAGGTGAACCTGGGAATGACCGTCATACATTTCATACTTCAAATTCAATACAAGAATCAGCGCCCACAGAGAGTACTTCTTCTTCACTTCACGCCCTGAGGTGAACCTGGGAATGACCGTCATACATTTCATACTTCAAATTCAATACAAGAATCAGCGCCCACAGAGAGTACTTCTTCTTCACTTCACGCCCTGAGGTGAACCTGGGAATGACCGTCATACATTTCATACTTCAAATTCAATACAAGAATCAGCGCCCACAGAGAGTACTTCTTCTTCACTTCACGCCCTGAGGTGAACCTGGGAATGACCGTCATACATTTCATACTTCAAATTCAATACAAACTCCACGGCAACTGATCGGACTGGGAGAAGACCGATTGATATTTTCCCAAAACAAATTGTCTGACCGCAGGACAAATGCAAACGCTACGAAAAAAGAATAAGACTGTCTTCCATTTTGTGGGAATGACTATCAAAGATATTCAAAGTAATAAGAGTTAATTACTCCCTCATAAAATTAAGGGCCAAGGGTGAAGTCTGAGAATGTTCAAAATCAGGTACATAGACACTGAGTTGTCCTGCGTTGAAAAAAAAAGTAGTGTTTTGTATGATTTTCACATCCTGTTTAGTGTCAAAATCAGAAATGCTATTAGAAAATGCTTTCTACTTTTAGAAATTCCTGATTTTTTGTGGTAACTTTTCTCCATAAACATAAAACAATAAAAAAAATCTGAGGTACCGTAACCTGATCAACCCTCCTTTTTATTCTGCCAACCATGTCATTTACCCGCAACTGTCAATCAAAAACTACAATCAAAGCATTTGCGTCCAGAGAACATTTTATGAGGGACGTTACCTGATATGTAGGCGTAGTCTTTGTACAATGAAAATACCTACCTAACCTTTTAAGAGAACCCCCTGTAGCGCCAAAACAATACTTGCTTCGACTCGTTACCTGCATGATGTGTAGGCTTAGTCTTTGTAAAATGAAACAAGAAGAGCAAACGCTCGATCGAGTCACTTTCGCAGTTCTGAATATTATATGAGGCATCAGATGGACAGGAAGAAATTGCTATTCACAACACAATGAGTCACGTTCACATAAAATTTGAGCCCGGTCACTTTTATAGTTTCCGAGAAAAGCCCAACGTTAAGTTGTGTGTTGCCGAACAGAAAAGGCTAGTTATCTCCCTTGTTTTTCTGATAACGTTCGTAAAAGGCTACAGATGTAAATACTTTGATGTAAAGAATAATCCTACAAAGTTTCAATCACATCCGATGAACTTTGTCAAAGATATAAAATGTCTAATTTTTCCTTTGACGCTGACCTGTGACCTTGAAAAAGGTCAAAGGTCAACGAAACCATCGTTAAAGTGTAGAGGTCATTGGAGGTCACAACTAAACAAAATATGAGCCCGATCGCTTTGATAGTTTCCGAGAAAAGTCCAACGTTAAGGTGGTGTCTACGGACGGCCGGCCGGACAGACTAACACTGACCGATTACATAGAGTCACTTTTTCTCAAGTGACTCAAATACCTACCTACTACCCTTAGAGAGCAACCCCCTGTGGCCCCAAAACGATGGTACTTACTTTGACTTGTGGCCTGCCAAGGCTGCTTCAACCCTGTCGCGTACTTCTGCCGACCTCACAGACTTTCCCTGCAATAATATACGATAGTGAATAAGCTTTACCTCTGTCTCTCTTGCTCAGGCATGACAGGAAATGAATACCAGAAAAGAGGAGAAAAGAAAAAAAAGTGAGGGGTAGAGAGGACAGGACATAATGTTGTTTTTTTTTCTCTGATTCCCGAATCACTCTCAGGAAAGTTTTTGTAAATAAGGAAATGATGGGAGAGTACTGACAGAACTAACACAACTAGGAAATATTCAAGTCTCTTCTTCTTCTTGAGCGCTCCAGAATTTTTCTGGTTACGTGTGAGCTCGTTTGCCCATTTGGGTTCCCCACACTATGCTCTGAGAGCATAGTCAGCTCACTCCACTTTTGTTGAGTAGGCATGCTGGGCACTTTCGTGTTTCCATAACCCAAAAGAGAACCAACAAATTGTCATCTGGGATGATTTTTCATTGTGCAAGAGACAGAGTGTTGCCTGCAATTGCAACACTGAATTGTTCCAAACTGTGAAATTTGTTCAATCAGTTTAATGGCCACTGTCTGTACCTCATCATGCAACATAAGACCTAAATAAAATCTGAGAAAATCAAGTCTTAAAGTTAAAACGGAGGGAGAATTAAATAAAATCGGCATGGGTTTGATCGCCTCATTCAACCAGGATTTATCTACCAGTCAACTTTGTGCTTGGTATTCGAACACCCCAGTGTACAAGCATGCGCAGGATAAAGATTCAAAGTTCACAGCCAAAGTCTCAGGGATTGGAAACATGAATACACGTATGCAGGAAAAAGAAATAAAACGGGTTGCGTCGTACTGTATGGCAGCTCGCTTTACCCAGCGAGAAAGCCGTTTGAATATCCATGAGGGTAACCTCACGGGACGATACGATACTATAAACGTCACTTACATCCAACAGGTTGTCGATGCTCATGTTGTCAGCATGCTGCGCTATCCAGGGCATGAGGACTTCATCGAGATCGTAATACTTTAGAGTGTTGCAGAGCGTCATGTTGAATAGAGCTAGATGAGCCACATCCACCCTGGAGAAAGACAAACACAAACAAAAATAAGCCCAAGGAACCGTTTTTAAAAACGGCATACCATTATTTTTGTAAGGAGATTCTGGACCAATCTTGCTCCCCCCCCCCCCCCCCCCCCCCCAAACAGTAAGTTGAGAACAGCATCTATAAACACAGCATTGTAATCTTACCATTTGAAGGGCAGACGCTTGATGTATTCCTGTCCCTGGTTGCAGTGTGAGCAAACAAACATGAAGAAACGATCGCCGTACAGTAACGGGTACTGCAAGCACAGCACACACGCTGAAAATCAGACACTGAATTGAGACTTTTTTTAACTTTTTTTTTTACAAAGATTTGAGTCAAAGATGTCTACCACAAGAGTCACATGAAAGTCTTGTAATTGAGAGGACTTCCCAGAAATGAACTTCACTGTAAACCCGAGTTTTGATTGTAACCACACACACACACACACACAAATACAAAATAAATTTTTAAAAGTAGATACTTAAGCACACACGTACTGAAGTAGCAGGATCTATCAATGAGCGCTTCTGGGGTGATAACACGAGACAACTCCTGTGATCTTGCCATGGAGGTGGCGCCAGTTACCAGCCGAAAGAAAGAAGAGGCATAACCTCACCAGAACCGACCATTGTCTGTTTACCGTATAAAATGCACAACTTTACCAAATCGATATGCTATTTGGGACCAATGCAAGTTTTTATCCTTTCTCGTGTGATCTTGCCGCGAGGTGGTGCCAGTTACCAGGCGAAAGAAAGAGGGGGCATAACCTCACCAGAACCGCCCATTACCAGTATCCAATACATGTCATTTGGTTGCTATGCGATGATGAATACAACAGGTGCTAAGGCCAAAAAAAAAAAGAGGTCTGTTTACGGTAACCCGACCGACCCTATTTTTTTCGCGCAACGCTAGACTTTTTTTTGGCATTTGGGGAAAAAAAAAGAATCTTTTGGTTTTTTTTGCAAAATAACGTAAAAATATGGGTTTTTTGGGGGAAAAAAAAAAAAAAAACAAAAAAAATCCCGACCTACCGACCCTATTTTTTTGGCCTATGTTACCGTAAACAGACCTATTTTTTTTTTTGGCCTAACCATGTTAGAGGTCAAAGCAGGCAATTGGGTTGAAGTTATGAAAAAGTAAATGGAATACTTTTTTCCGCCTCAAATGGCAGGAAAAGAAATTAAAACTGACACAATCAAAAACAAAATACACACACACAAATATACGGACGACTGAATGTAGGCGTTGAAGGCCACGAATGCACACAAAAACAAAAACAAAAACAAAAACAAAAAACCGATACAGTACAGCCAGCCCTGGCAACCACATGCCTATTGCAACCTCCCAAAAGGGCCCATGAAAAGGGTTTTTGGCTCACGTAAGTGTAGCCTATGCGATCGTAACTTTGTCTGTCTGTGCGTGCGTGCGTATGTGCGTGCGTGCGTGTGTATGTCTGTGGTAGAAACTCTAACATTTGAAGACGTCACATTACATTGACGTCACATTATGACGTAAGAGGGTTAGACGTCACGCGAAGGAAGTACTGAAAGTCTCGGTCATTATTATTTTGAGCGGGCCGAGACTAGTGTACATGCAGACAGACAGATCTAGATCTAGTGTCTCGCTTTCTTGCACAGTTTCACCTATTCTCTTTCTCTGTGTGTGTGTGTGTGTGTGTGACGGAGTGATTGAGTTTGTGTTACTGTTTGTCGATTTCTTACGTGAGCCTTGATGGCTTCGCCTCTTGTTCTTTATAATTCACTTAAGGTTTGACTGCACATTAAACACTCCAGGGCCAACACCCCCCAAAAAAGAGTGAAAAACCTGAAAGGCCAGGTTCCTTGGCGGCAGGGGTAAAGTCTCTCTTGGTACCAACATGTAAGTTAATTACATTATAAAATAATACACATTTTGCCTCCATTAAGTGATTAACCATCCACACTAAACAATTTATTTTTATTTTTAAGTTGTACTTTAAGAAACCGGATTTTCAGGTTTTCAAAAACCGGATTTCCGGCGAGAATCGGAAAGGTGTTAGCCCTGTCACTCTATCAACTTATGAAATCAAAATGTAACATGGGTTTGACAAAAATAAGGTTACCTTCATGGAACCACTGGCGGCATCGACAGCACTGAAGCATTTTGCTATACCAGCTGCAACGCAGATCAGAGCAACACTCAAGCAAACATTCAACACACCACAGCAGCAAAACAACACACTGATCAGAGAAGAGAAAAACAAGGGGAGGTAACGACTTGTACAGAAAGGGGTAGGTGAAAATCCAATGCTTTATCAAACAAAATAGCATGCACAAAAAAAAAAATTCAATTGATGAACCACAAGACCACAGTTACAGGCAATCTTTACCTTTCCGTACGAGCACTCTACCCATATGACTTATAAGGCCAAAAAAAAAATAGTCTGTTTACGGTAACCCGACCGACCCTATTTTTTTTCGCGTGAGCCTAGACTTTTTTTTGGCATTTGGGAAAAAAAAAAATCTTTCGTTTTTTTTGCAAAATAGCGTAAAAAAATAAAAAAAAAATCCCGACCTACCGACCCTATTTTTTTGGCCAATGTTACCGCAAACAGACCTATTTTTTTTTTGGCCTAACACATTTTTGATTTCAAAAACAAAATGCACAGTTTTTACTTTCTAACATCCTTACAACACAGCATGCACAACTACAATATCTAACAGAACTTCTGCTGTTGCCCACACAGACACAAAATGCCACAAAGGAGACGTCCATCTTCAATCTAGATTGCAAACTTTGTTGTTGATCAAGCAATATCGACAGACTTGATGGCCTAGTTGATAAGATGCAAGCCTCCCAAGCGGAAGGTCGTGGGTTCGAATCTCGGCCGCTATGCTTCATGTGTCCACGCAAGCACAAGGCCAGGTGCGCACGCTAAAGATCCTGTAATCTATGCCACAGTTCGGCGGGTTATAGAAACACCAAAATACCAAGCATGCATTCCCCAAAGAGGCCTATGGCTGCCTTAATGGCGGGGTAAGAACAGTCATACACGTAAAATTTTCGTTTGTTTGTTTGCTTAACGCCCAGTCCACCATGAAGGGTGATATCAGGGCGGTGCTGCTTTGACATTTAACGTGCGCCACACACAAGAGAGAAGTCGCAGCACAGGCTTCATGTCTCACCCAGTCACATTATTCTGACACCGGACCAACCAGTCCTAGCACTAACCCTATAATGCCAGACGCCAGGTGGAGCAGCCACTAGATTGCCAATTTTAAAGTCTTAGGTATGACCCGGCCGGGGTTCGAACCCACGACCTCCCGCTCACTGGGCGGACGCCTTACCACTAGGCCACCGTGTTGCGGTCATACACGTAAAAGCTGTGGGAGTTTCAGCCCACGAACGAAGAAGAGTAATATCAACAGAATACAGGGCAAAACAACAGCACACAATGGTTTGACATGCAAACTTTGCGACAGAATACACTACATACTCTCCAGGCCCCCCACAGTAGCAGTAGCTCTGTTCAACGTTGGTTCGATGCTGGGCGTCCCACGTCAGGATGTTCATCTGCAAAGGATAAATAAGTGGATAGAGAAATGCATTTATCCCATCTATGCATGTCTCTTTTAAAGGAATAATACCTTAGAAAAAAAGACCCCCAGATCGCTTCCAAAGTTAAACCATAAGATTCGAAAATTTTTAAAGTAAATTTTCATTTGATTAATATACTTACTCGAATCACATATAGCATTGACGCAGTCTGAGATGCTAAGGTCTGAAAATCGCTACCCGTCTAAAAACTTTAAAACTAAAAAGGGAAGCAACCCCACCACAAAAAGTGTAAACGGGTGCGTAGGTACGGACGCCAGGCCACGGGAGTTACCTCCCCTTGGTGTGTACTACGTCACTATCGCTCCCTGACATGTGATTCGGGTAAGTATATTAATCAAATGAAAATTTACTTTAAAAATTTTCGATTAAATTACATATTCTTTATCCGAATCACATTATATACTAGCAGATAGCTTCAACAAGGCGGTGAGAAAGAAAAATCTAACTCACTCTAAAGTCTTAGACAGGAACTGGCCCGCTGCCACCAGGGCAGGAAGGGACCGAGAACCACCCTGCCAGACAGCCGCGATGACTACCAGGAAAAAGTTGATAAAGACATCGTCAGAGCGCCAGTAAGCTGTGCCCAGCCCTTCGTCCAATCTCCTAAACCGTAAAACGGCCAAGGAAAAAACAGGCTGCGCCCCCCCCCCCCCCCTTTCTATTGGAAAGGAAATGCCAATGCCCTGGAACGATCAGTGCTTAAGGTTGTCCACTCAGAGCTGAGTAGGACAACCTCTCCAGGTGACCGTAAGAAAATCATGCCAAAGTATGCGACACCTTGGGATGAAGTGGTGCCCGAAAGGGCCTGGGAGATAGAAGTCAGCTCCAGAGAAGCGTGACCGATCTCCTCACAAAGAGCGAGAGTTGCGTAAGATTCCTTGTCTAACCAGGACAAAGAATCATTGAACTCCTGGGTTGTGACAGAAAACGCCAAAGAAATGGCTGTAATCTTCAACGTCGTTACCCATCGAGTGTGCTTGAGAAGGGTGCCGTAACCAGCAGTCTTGCTGCCCTTAAAAGGGATGGTCGGAGGAACTGGAAACCAGAACCACCCGACAGCAGGACCCTCCAAAAACCCAACTGACCGCCCGTTATCCTCTACCAGTCCATGCGAAAGCTGAGGGAAATAGTACGAGGAAGCAGCGACTTCCGGTTGTGCATAGGCAACCGGAAGTGAGGAAATCACGGTGGCCAAAGCCTTGTGAGACTGGTGACCATGAACAAAATGGCTGAAAGCCAAAGTGCCCACAGGTCAGTCTGCTTGTAGGTAATTGAATGAGTATCAAAAACCAAAACAGAAACAAAAACGGCTGGTGGGCATAACCGGAAACCGGAAAGTCAACCTGTCATAAGCTTCCCAGTCCCAAGAAGAGTGTTCTCAGGAAAAAAACTGGAAGTTACTTCCGCCGCCAAATCAGTGCCTTCCTGAGTTTGGCCGAAAACCAGAATGCGTCTGTCTATCTTTGAAAGACTGAAGGTCAAACGCGGAGACCGACAGGCAAAGCCCTAGTCATAGTTGCCTGTGGCCGAAGGGTGACCGGAAGACTGAAACCCGATCGAACGAAAGTCGTCCTGACTCACCTCATGCCCAGGATGAGGGTGAAGAGAGGAAGAGTCGAAATCCGGAGTCACAGGGACCGAGAGTGCAATAGTCGACACAGCTGAAGGCAGGACGACTATTGCACAGGCTAAGGCTGAACCGTGATTCCAAAAACCCAGACATACCTACGTAACCGTCAGTGAGAGGAACATCCTTTCGGTCAGAGCCAGAAGTGCGACAGACAAACCACACAGAGTGGTAGCAAATGTTGCACTGCCTGAGGGAGGAAGCCCGAACACCCGTCCTAGGTTCGAACCAGAAGAGACCGCGGCGGGTGCTCGCTCCGGCGGACCTATTACTAAAAGCGCGAGAACGCGCTGTGGAGACCTCCGAAATCGAAGACAACTCCAGAAGTTGACGTCCGATGTCCTCCGAAGCGACAAGGGTATGATCTAGGAACAGAACACCCGAATCCTTCTTAGGCTGCCTGCCAAAGGAGGGTGTAGTTCCTGCAGCACCAGTAAAGGTGAGAGCAGGAGCACAAAGGAAGCCAACAAGATCCTCCTACTCTGCTATGGCACAATAAACTTCTTATGACCAGCGAGAACGAAAGTCACCGCTTGAGTCTCAGAAGCCTTCAAACCATGTAGAGAGAAGTCAGATAACTGCTGATCTCTATTCGACTGGATCTCCTTTCTCCTGGCATCAAACACCAGTTGACCAAAAAGAGATCCCTCTACCACAGGCGAAGATCTCAGCGTGTTTCTCGTAACTTCCTCAGAAAACTGAGAATGAGAGAGAAACAAGTCCCTCCGACACATCATTGCGTGAGCGTAGTGAAGGGAGGAGTCTCATCTGCTCTTCGTACACCCTGGCAAGGGCTGACAAAAGAGTAGAAATGTCATCAGCGTCCTGATTTGCACAAAGTGTGAAAGGATCCAATGACTCAGTGAGAGAACGAGAGAGCGCTCTGATGATCGACTCCGAGATAGAAGCAAGTTCCAAAAGCTGACGTCCAATTTCCTCTGAAGTGACGAGGTCGTGGTCTGGAAACACAACACCCGAGTCCTTCTTAAACTGCTTAGCAAGCAGGGGAAGCAGTTCCTGTGTCACCGGTAACGGTGTACGCGGAAAAGCAAAGGACGCCAACAAGTTCCGACCAGGCTTCGGCAAGGTGAACTTCTTGTCACAAGAAAGAACAAAAGTCGAAGCCTGTGGAGCCGAAGCCAGCCAAGGCTGAGCCTGTTCCGGAACTGAACCGTGAGGAACGAGTAGCGAAACAGGAACACTGGGGATACCACTTCCGGCAGGAGATGGTCTAGCCAAAACCTGCAAAAGGTGGTACGCCACCGAAGGTGACTCCTCGAACCGGAAGTAGGAATCCTCCTCCTTCGCGGAACGTAAGTCTGACATCGCCGACGGAGCGACCAAAGCGGAAGCCGCCGAAGCCGATGCCCCCTACGGGAAATATCTGGAAGTAACCTCCGCCGCAGCTTCAAGGGCAACCCTGAGCCTCGACGGAAATCCAGAACGTGTCTGCTCGCTGGCTACAGACTGTGCATCAGAATAGCCAAGCAACGGACACGGACCGAAGTCACAGTTGCTGGTGGTAGACTGATGAACTGGATGACCGGAAACCTGTCCAACCAGAAACCGTCCTGACTCATCCCCTGACTGGCAGGAGGGTAAGAGTAAGAGGGAACATCCGGAGTCACCGGAACTGAATAGGCAGTAGCCGCAACACCCGACGGGTGGAGTGACGACTGCCCCGGCCGAGGCTGAAAGCCTGAATGCCCGTAGGCCGGCCGCTATTCCTCACTCACCGCCATCCGAGAGGAAGCGTCAGGAAGAGGAACAGTGTATCCGGACAGAGCCGGAAAAGCAACGGACGAAGCCGCACAATGCGGAAGCGAAGGTTGCGTGGACTGGGTCCGGAAGCCCGAACGCCCGTAGGCCAGTCCTCGGTCAACTCCAGCCAAGACCTCTACGTGTACTTGCGCGGGAGGACCTATGCTTCCGGTAAAAACCGGAAGCGCAGCTGCCGAAAAACGGATGCCGCCTTTGCTCTGAAATGCCCGTGCAGGCAATGTGAATTGGGGGAGTCAGAACAGAAGTTAGCCGGTTGTGATCCTGCGCCAAGGAACTGCTTCCCAGAAGGGAGTGTCTGGTAGCTTCACGAGAGCTGGTGGACCAGTTCGACTTACCTGCCGTGCCAGCCACGGAGGCAGAAGGCGAAGAAACCAGGAGATCCTCCCTGGAAAACATAGCCAACGGCAACCACAGCGACGCCAAAGAGCGAGCGTCCCCCACGGCCGGGTATCTGGAATGAGAGAACCAAAAAATACGCCACCAGAGCACAGGACTCGGGTGGTGACATAGAGGACAAACGAACAAAGTCCCAAATGGGCGCTAAGTTCATTTGCCAACCACTGAGGAAAAAAGAGACATGGTAAACAACCGCGTCTGAAACCCCAAACAAATTCGGTAACTTCTGAAAAAACTAGGGCTAGGAAAAACCCTTACCCTAGCCTCTGTGAATGCACCACGCTAGCTTTGACACTGTCAGCCAGACTGACACATCAAAGATGGCGGCAAAACAATGCTACAGCAAAATAAGCTATGCAAAATGCTTGACTGCCCCAAAAACTATAAGTTCATCCAGGGCAGAAAAAGGCACAGAAATTACAATAAAGTAAGCGTCGTCAGAAAGACAACGCGAACAGGTGGTAAAGAAGAAACACCAAAGATATAGGCTTAGAAAAGCCTTTACCCTTGACATCCCCTTAAGAGCCGCGCACCAAAAAGTTGTCAGTCAAGCTGAAACCAAAATGGCGGCCAAACGAAAAATGCTACTGAAAAGTCAAGTCCAAAGAACGAACAAAGACTCAGTAGCTAAGACAAAATTCCTGTCAAAAACATGACAAAATGGAAAGAGCTCACCAACTAATGAAGCAGAAGGTGAATAAGACGGGTAGTAGCCGGAGGGAACCGAGCAAAGAGCAAGGCAAACCGGCCACGAGAGCGAAAAATATCATGACCTCCTCCTCTGAGCTGAAAAAGTCGTATCAGTTACCACGTGTCAGGGAGCGGTAGTGACGTAGTACACACCAAGGGGAGGTAACTCCCATGGTCTGGCGTCCATACCTACGCACCCGTTTACACTTTTTGTGGCGGGGTTCAATCAATCAATCAATCAATATGAAGCTTATATAGCGCGTATTCCGTGGGTACAGTTCTAAGCGCTTGTCGAAGAGTTGTCAACACAGGACTAACAAAGAAACTAACATCTTCAGACGGACACGAACCCTATCACACACTAGCAAACCCTGGTAAACATACAACAAACAACTGTTTAACAACAATGTACACATCAATAGCTAGGTCCAAACAAAATAATATTAAGCACAAAGAAAATCCCTCTCACAGAGCACAGCACAAGAATGTCTTTTGGGGCACAACACATCACGTCGAGCATGAAAGTCGCAGCCAGCTACGGGAAGAACTGAGTCTTCAACCTACACTTGAACGCGTCAAGAGAGGGGCTCTGGCGAAGCTCAAGCGGCAGGGAGTTCCAGACGGAGGGGCCCGCGGAGGGAAATGCACGCTGACCAGCTTCCCTTTAAAGTTTTTAGACGGGTAGCGATTTTCAGACCTTAGCATCTCAGACTGCGTCAATGCTATATGTGATTTGGAGTAAGAATATGTAATTTAATCTGCGTTTACAATAATGCAACCGCGTAGAAGCAAAAGCTTTCTTTCTTTTTTTGGTGTTTAACGTCGTTTTCAACCACGAAGGTTATATCGCGACGGGGAAAGGGGGGAGATGGGATAGAGCCACTTGTCAATTGTTTCTTGTTCACAAAAGCACTAATCAAAAATTTGCTCCAGGGGCTTGCAACATAGTACAATATATTACCTTACTGGGAGAATGCAAGTTTCCAGTACAAAGGACTTAACATTTCTTACATACTGCTTGACTAAAATCTTTACAAAAATTGACTATATTCTATACAAGAAACACTTAACAAGGGTAAAAAGAGAAACAGAATCCGTTAGTCGCCTCTTACGACATGCTGGGTTAGGGTAGCATCGGGTAAATTCTTTCTCGTCCCAACCAATATGGGACTCCCCCTAACCCGCGGGGGGTAGAAGCAAAAGCAAAGGGGTCAAAAGCTTCATTAAATGTCGTAAAATAGGCCAAGAAAGTGCACATATTATTTCAGGACAGTTTCTCTCAGACATTGTGAGCGGTGGCTGACCCCGGCAATTGCTGTCACTGTCTCAGTAACCCCAGGTCAAAGTCTGATAACAACAGCTGCCAGGGATTAAACAATAAATAAACAAGAAGGGCAAAGCCCATACGACTCACATGCTTTACACATTTTTCCTACCAAAATACATGTGACCTTGACCCAAGGTCAAGTTCATCCAAGGTCTTGCAACACAAAGCTGTTAATTCAAGACCTAGGAAGTACAATGGTGCTTATTGGCTCTTTCTACCATGAGATATGGTCACTTTTAGTGGTTCACTACCTTATTTTGGTCACATTTCATAAGGGTCAAAGTGACCTTGACCTTGATCATATGTGACCAAATGTGTCTCATGATGAAAGCATAACATGTGCCCCACATAATTTTTAAGTTTGAAACAGTTATCTTCCATAGTTCAGGGTCAAGGTCACTTCAAAATATGTATACAATCCAACTTTGAAGAGCTCCTGTGACCTTGACCTTGAAGCAAGGTAAACCAAACTGGTATCAAAAGATGGGGCTTACTTTGCCCTATATATCATATATAGGTGAGGTATTGAATCTCAAAAACTTCAGAGAAAATGTGAAAAATGTGAAAAATAGCTGTTTTTTAGACAACATTTATGGCCCCTGCGACCTTGACCTTGAAGCAAGGTCAAGATGCTATGTATGTTTTTTGGGGCCTTGTCATCATACACCATCTTGCCAAATTTGGTACTGATAGACTGAATAGTGTCCAAGAAATATCCAACGTTAAAGTTTTCCGGACGGACGGACGGACGGACGGACGGACGACTCGGGTGAGTACATAGACTCACTTTTGCTTCGCATGTGAGTCAATAAAAAGTTGTCAATTCTTCCTGGGACAAAAAAAACACGTCTGAGACGGAACAACTCTCACCAACAAATAAGGTTGTTGTAGGAACCAGAATCTCTGAATTTTGTTTTGTGTGAGGAAAGAATGGTAACCTTAAAGCATTAACGTGGACTATCAAACAGAATACAAGTTTTTCAAGTACCTTGTAGGGCAGTATCTGCTTCAAGTCATCCCTTGCTGAAAGTGATAATATCAAAGTGAAAATTAAAGCAACATATTAATTAATCTGGACAAACAGTATTTTTTGCCTAAAGTCTTAATAAATAGCAATAAATTACTCCAAGAGAGTAAGGGTATAAAGGTCTCCTTCACAAAAATGTAACAAGCATTGATAATAAATTGCAGTCAATTGTGAAAGTCTCCAGACAAAAACAGAAGAAAAAAAAGTGAAATCGTGTAAATCATGTTAGATATTCCTTTCAGTAGTTTCATACTATTTGTCCAACTAACAGTTGGGGGAAAAACAGCAATGAGGTAAAACAGTAAACAATCTAACAGATATTGCTAAAACAAAAAGTTAAGGATTATCTGACAGTGACAGTTGAATTTCAATTTTGTTGTTGTTTAAATTTTAAGTCCTAAAACAAAAAATACAATAAAACACATGGGTCAATTAAATAAAAACACCAAAGAACTGAATCTGAATAATGCACGCCCTATGAAACTTCCACAAAATAATACGAATGCCACAGCAACATTTTCTATTAGATACATACTTGCGACTGGAAGTGTAAATTTGGCGGAACCCCCATGCTGAAACAAAAAATGCCCAGAGAAAATGTAGACATGACATTGGCATGGGTGCAATCTGGAAAATTCCAAAAACCGGCAAAAGTTGGGGTCCAGCTTTTTTAGTATTTAAAATGCCAAAAAAAAACTCTCCTGGAACAAAAGCATCGGCAGCCGATGAAACCCAAAACTGGCTGCCGGCGTGTAGCCGGCCTAGTTGCACCCATGCATTGGGTAGATAGATTAAGTGGCAATGTAACAATCATTGGTCATCAATTCCAAATGACAATGTAGTGGGAAGGGCACCAAAAGCCGAAAGGACACCATCTGTCCTCCCCCCTCACATAGATTTCAATCATTGACAGGACTGTAGTATACCGTTTTCCTTGTGGTTTTAAAATAATGAAACTTTGCAATTGTCTCCTAAGGATGGTTGCTCTGCAATCTGTCAGCAACATTTATGCTTGTTAGGACTGTGAAGAACCATGGCAAATCTTCAAGGACTTTTAATAATAATATGGGAGATTTATAGAGCGCTTTACGTTCTCTAAGCGCTTTACAATGGGTTTTTTTTTAAATGAGCCACTCGAAATCCACGCACTTTTAAGCACCTACACAACACCATAACAAATAGGTTGTTCCTTTTTAACATTTCATACGAACGCGACAGCACTTTTTTTCAAATCTTGGACTGACCTTAATCCTTGTAGCAAAGGTGCAGAGCCTGCAGAAGAATTTGCCGTGTGACTGGAGGTTTGAGATGAGCAACGGAGGGCTGTGACAACACTGATGAAAACCTGAAACAAATTCACACAACGTTACTACAGCACAATACTACAACCATGATCACCATTTTAACACCAAACATTGACCGCAGTGAAAATTCTGGTCTACGCCGCATACCCCGGATGGGACACTGAAGCATTGCTGCAAAACCTTCTCAAATATGTCTCATCAGTAACACCATCTCATTCATAAAGGGCAAAAAATTAAAAAAATTAAAATAACAAGAAGAGCAAACGCTCGATCGAGTCACTTTCGCAGTTCTGAATATTATATGAGGCATCAGATGGACAGGAAGAAATTGCTATTCACAACACAATGAGTCACGTTCACATAAAATTTGAGCCCGGTCACTTTTATAGTTTCCGAGAAAAGCCCAACGTTAAGTTGTGTGTTGCCGAACAGAAAAGGCTAGTTATCTCCCTTGTTTTTCTGATAACGTTCGTAAAAGGCTACAGATGTAAATACTTTGATGTAAAGAATAATCCTACAAAGTTTCAATCACATCCGATGAACTTTGTCAAAGATATAAAATGTCTAATTTTTCCTTTGACGCTGACCTGTGACCTTGAAAAAGGTCAAAGGTCAACGAAACCATCGTTAAAGTGTAGAGGTCATTGGAGGTCACGACTAAACAAAATATGAGCCCGATCGCTTTGATAGTTTCTGAGAAAAGATATAAAATGTCTAATTTTTCCTTTGACGCTGACCTGTGACCTTGAAAAAGGTCAAAGGTCAACGAAACCATCGTTAAAGTGTAGAGGTCATTGGAGGTCACGACTAAACAAAATATGAGCCCGATCGCTTTGATAGTTTCCGAGAAAAGTCCAACGTTAAGGTGGTGTCTACGGACGGCCGGCCGGACAGACTAACACTGACCGATTACATAGTCACTTTTTCTCAAGTGACTCAAAAACAGAGAAAAACAGATAGGCTGCCGGGTGCCCGGTTGGGTACAGGGCCAATTATCCACTAGAGAGGTGATGGTAACAAAATGGATGCAATTTAAATCAAAATATGAATTTCCCCCCAGCTTACTGTATTAAAGTTAACGTAATTTTTAACATCATTTTATTTTTGACACTCTCACACCTGTTTAACCACACTTCGACTTTGGTGTACTTTTCACCGAGATTCAGCGGATTTTCAAAAGTATTTTGCAATTCACAAGAAACGTTCATGAGCTATTGCTTCAAGGGCAGCAATAACATTGTCCATTTTTTGAAGTGGAACTTTTAGGCGTTACTGCTTTTCGCATCGACATTTTCGTCAATGTGCTGGACTTGACGACAACAATGGCGGCAGATCAAATCTTGTCATATCACATTGACCAATCGTCAAAGCTGGATTTTATCCACCGGGCCATCGCGAGAACAGGTTTGGCAACCTACTTTCGATTTCTTCTTCTTCCATTTAGTGATCATGATCAAACTTGATTGTTTTTATGATCATCGTATTTTTTTCTCTCCAAACGTATTGGTCGTATCCTTGGCAACTTTGCGTACAAAATATGGGTCAACAGGTCTGCACTCTCATTTCCCAGGGACATTTGATTTTCTCAAAAACTTGGGGATCTGAGGCGAGATCTCCATGCCAGTAAGCACCACGTACCCATGCCACAACCATCGCAGGTGACGATTGTGTTTGGCGCGCTGCTCGACTCTCCCTTGCACACACAGCAGCTCGACTCTCCATGGCCTGGGGCTGAAAACAGACAAGTTTTTTTAAATTTTTTTTATTACTTTATTGTCCCATCGCTGGCAAATTTGGGTCGCTTCCTCCCAGTGGAAAGCTACCAGCAACGGAGTCGCGCTACCCATGTGTCGGCGTGTTTAGGTGTATTCAGCCACCTGCACAAATGGCAGAATGACCAAGGTCTTTTACGTGCCATTGTGGTGACACGGGGGTGGGACATAGCTTCCGTCTCTGGGTCTGCACATAAAGTTGACCGGTGTCCATCCCGGACCGAATTCAAACCTGCGACCTTCCAATCACAAGTCCAGTGTTCTACCAATTAAGCTACCGGGCCCCCGGATCAGGAAACAGAGTACAGCTGAACCCCCTGTTTAAAACTTCCTCCCTTGTGAGAATAAGACTGTTCTTAACTTTTATAAATTGACCCCATTTCAGGACTCCCTTCCTTTTAAGAACTGATTTTCTCAGAGGTTTTGTGTGTGTGTGTGTGTGTGTGTGTGATGGTTTCCAATATATAGTTTACTGTCAAGGTCAGCTACACTTCCATGAATGTTTTCTTTTCAAACTAAAAGTATGTAACTGTTAACAGACCTGTTTCAGACATGAGACCAGCAAATGTTCAAAAAGTAGGAAAGTAAGCCGGGGTCCAGGGGCCGCTCAGGCCCCTGGTGGGGTCCAGGGGCAACGCCCCGGTAGGGGGTTCAGGGGGGCGAAGCCCCCCTGACGGAAAATGAATGTTAGAATTATAAAGGCCATTTTGGGGCCTCTCCTGATAGCAAAAAATGAGATCATGCCTTTTTAAAAAGCTATAAAACCCACAAGAATAATATGTTTTAGCATTTTAAACAAAAGTGTGATTTATAACAATCACACACACACAAAACTTTCCCCTTATCTTTTCAGTTGCTAATGAAAGATGAAACACCCGACTACGTTCTCATCAACTAATTTCGGTGGTGCACTCGCCCTATCGCAAAAAGAAAAAAAATGACAAAAGTTCGTTTGCATTTATTTTATAGAATTCTCGCGACCTGGCGAAAACAATGTCGATGCACCTCTATCTTTCTTTCTTTATTTGGTGTTTAACGTCGTTTTCAACCGTTCAAGGTTATATCGCGACGGAATGCACCTCTAGCCCTATGTATCTGCTAGTGGTACCGGTCAGTATCGTCCACAACAAACCACTCAAAACGACGTATTTTGCCGTAACATGACCCTGGGGTCCGGAGCCAAATCGCCGACCGGATTTTTGAGTGGGCGTGGTTTGCAGCGAGAGTTATCTTTTCCTAGCTTGCCCCATGCATAGATGCTACACCAAGTCCGTATTTCACCACGCAGTGGCCGTTGTCGCACCACGTGCACACGGCCTGACCGGGAATGGATATCTTGGCGATACTGTCGCCAATGAGCTGGCGCCTTTCTTTCTTGTTGATAGTGACAGTCACTTCTTCTGACAGCCAGTTGGCTTTCCACTTGTTTTTCACACTTTGGTCGTCGATCGTAAGAGCTTCCACAGCCGACAAAACAATACGGAATCCAGACGACATGATGCTACCTTTTTCACCTTCGGCGTTTGGAGATCGGCAGCCAATCAAAACAACCCACAAACCGCCATCGGTGAATAATTAAGCCCCGGCGATAATCGTCGGAGATCGACAGCCAATCAAACGCGACCCATGATACTGCTATGGGTTCAAGGGATATCTTTGGTTCACGCGAGTGCTGGGGTGCGAATGCACTGACTTCAGACGCAGACAGCTTCAGCTGAACGGTTCATACCACCAGCTATGGGTTCACGCGAGTGCTGGGGTGCGAATGCACAGACTTCAGACGCAGACAGCTTCAGTTGAACGGTTCATACCACCACCCCCCTCCCCCCTTTTTTCTCAACGAATTTGCATCGATCTCAAGAATGGTCTGTGAGCTAAGGAAAATATCGGAATTCCGATAAAAATCGGACCAGTCCCATGTCTGCTGTTTACCAAATTTGAACAGTTGATGTATTTTCCACAAAGACTTAGTGTATTTTTCAAAATATTGAGTGTATTTTCTTACTAGGTACAGGTGCTTCTTAATCATGTGACCAACGTAAAACTGTTAGCAGCGAAATTCCAATACAACGTCCGTCGCACTGATGATAAAACTGTAAGAATATGACACTGGAAATCGTCGCATTTTATTTTTTTTATCAGCCAGCCTATTTATCGTATTCTTGGAAACTTGGCGTACAAAATACGGCGAAATCGCATGAGTTAACAGTTCTGTGTTAACATAGTAATCCACAAAAAGCTCAAGCCGCAGAGTGTGGCCTTTTCTTACTTTTGTGGATATCCTTGAAGAGAACATAGAAGGTCGCCCCATCGTCGAACCTGATCTGGCACCGGTCATTGGCATCATCAATCTGAAATTGACATGAACAAAATGGTTGAGAAAAACTAAAATAAACACACACACACACATATAGATTACACGCACTGTGTTACACTGGCCTCATCCCAATAGGTTACCTTCAAAGTCAATGGGTCAGTGTATAATTTAAATCCTTCAACAGCAAGATACAAATTCAAGTGGTTACATGATCAATTAACTCCCAGGCAAAATAACTGGTCAATTCAACCAGGGAACAAAACATATCTGATACTTTACCTTAGTCACTGATAAAAATCTTGGTACCAAAACCTTTGTACCACTACCACCACCAGAAACAAAATTAACAAAGGTTCTGGTAAAATATTAAATACATGTATGAGAAACCAAATTAGCAACCAGTCATACCTGCCAGTTGGTAGTCCATTTAAGCATCACTGTGACTGTGCACACTTATGAAAAGGGGTGATTACAATCATCAGGGATGTGTAAATCCTAACTCTTGAACTTGCCAGCAGGACAAGTAACTTCAAGAAAGTCAGTATACTGCCTGACATTTTGCTAGCCCAGTAACATATCACACAACAAATTATGAATGTCAGATTTCTTTACACAATTAAAATAGTAGTGATAGTACCGATACGACAGACAACCAGGACAGCAGTTAGCAATGGATAGGCTTTGAAACTCGAGAGTACAATCAAAGGTTTTGAATTTGACAAGAATTTGTACTTGCCAGCTGGAGACTGTTTTTTCTAGCCCATCTGACGATTTGGCCATCCCTGATAATTTTTCATTATTATTATTACCGTACTTTCCGGGTCATAAGGCGCGACTTTTTTCCTCGAGTTCGACCCCTGCGTCTTGTATAACGAAGCGCCTAATCCATGTATGAAATACGAAAAAAATCAAAGAAACCGCCTGAGTACCAGTCAAACAACTTGTGATAATGCATGTTTCAGCTACAAGGTACTGCCCTGGCCAAGTTTCCGCGAGCTCTCAAGCCACCCAGCTATCACAATGGACCTGCCTTTGATCTCGCAGCACACACAGAGCACACATATTTCCACTCTGTTAAACTCGGTCACTGACCCCGGTGCAGGAAGTGTTTCCTCTCTCAGATATGACAGGGGAACCACCTCTCATGGCAAAAACTGGGTCATTTCCACTCTGTATTCTTCCTTTGATGTGCGGCTTATTTTCATTCTTCGACCATTTGTTACCGGTATACTTTTTCAATTTTGGTGCGCCCTATCGGCCCCCTGCGCCCAATGGGTGACTGGATTACAATTTTTGTTAAAAAGAAGGGGGTGCGCCTTATGCGCTGTAGCGCCTTGTCACCCGGAAAGTACGGTACTATTAAATAAGAAATCACAACTCACCCGCAATACCTCCCCTAGGTAAAACAAGCCGTCACTCCAACGCACCACCACACTGCGGCCAATGTCAAGGCCAACCCCCAGCTTGCGGCAAGCGGCTGGTGAAAACGACAGTTTCTTGGGACGTCCGCGCCCCTTAGCAATCACACCACCAACAGTCGGATGTGGCATCTTCACGCTGCCGCCCTGCGCTATACCTGCCTGTCTGCTTCCACTTCCTTGGCCCTGCGCAAAAAGAACAGTAGTTTCCATCATTTTCTGACAAAACTCAACAACCAGAAACACAACACACCACAAGTCTTTCCGTTTCAGTTCGGGCTCGTTTTTTAATTGATTGAAAATAGTACATTTAAAGGCATATGTACGCGCTCCCGTGTTTACAAAGTGTAGTTTGCCCATAATCGATGTCAAACGCACCATAAGACCATATAATGACGATATGTCACCATGCGCGGACCATTTATATAATACATGCATTACAGCTTGTTCTAGCCTCTGAAAAAGTGAGGATGTCAACAAAGCCGCGGTGTTAGCTCCCTTGCATCAACGTTACATGTGTTGCCAAATCTATAAATAGGACGATCCAGATCAAAATGAAAATTAACATATCTCAACATTGAAGGGGTCCTAGACCACAATATTTTGCAGGGAACTTAATTTAGCATGTCTCCAGCTGTTGGTAAAGCAATTAGCGTGTATAGTCATCGAGTACATATGGCTTTAAATGATTTATGTAAAATTCTCATTTCTGGTTTGACTAACCAGAACCCCAAAAACACTTCAGCTGGGATTCAAGTTTGAAAAACTATGGAAAATTGTACATTTTAAAATGTGCATGTTTGTTCAGAATCTTGATGAGGCATGTGCCTTATACGAAGTTATACACACTGGCTATACGCACTCGGAGTGTAAACAGGGGAGAGGTCAGAATCTTGTTTACACTCCGGCGTTAATTTGCCATTCGACACCACTTTGCGATAGAAATGCAGAGCAGTTGATTATAAGAGTACAAAGAAACAAAAACAATCTGATGCTGCACAGCCTTTGTAGTAACGTAGATTACATTTTCGGGCTGTACTAAAAGACCAGACACTGAACCGCATCAACACTCGGAGCGTCATTCGACGCCATTTTGCGAAAATACGCTTCACTTCGATTCATGGTATCAAAGTTCGCTGGGAACAAACACAGACACAAAAAAACACAGACACACGAAACTGATGCTTCACGGCAGTTTATTGTCGGAGTTTGTAACATCTCGCAGTGTGTTTCGACCTAGAAACAGTTGTATGCAGTAGTATGATACTATGTGAATGTACATTATTTGCCAACCCTCGACACTGGGATCTATACGTCAGACTGATTTTTCATTGGCTACTTTCTAACGACTTGTTAGGGGGCATTTCATTGGCTACAGATTTGTAACAGCTTTTCATTGTCGGAGTGTATACAGACACATCGATCCTGTATAAACTCTGAGTGCGTATAGCTTTTACTTTAGTTATATTCCCCCTGACTTTTCTTCAAATGGCACTTCCTCAAACAAGATCATATTATCAAATTATCTTCAAATAATCGAACAGGCACATTGCTTTAACGGATGTCACTTCTTTTAAGTTCCTTCAACAGTGATGTAGCAGATTCTCCATGTAACTGTCAGTGTAAATGCCTGTGTTTACAATTACATTTAAAATTACAGCAGATTCTGTATGTACTGTTTTCATTTATCAATTTATGCAATGAAACAATGCATACACACAGGTGGAATCCTATCTGTTGCATACAGATAAGAAGCAATGTTCCGCTTACATCATATGTGGCAAATAATGGGCATGTCACAATGAGTATGACAATGCGCATGTGAATTGTGATTGTAGCACACACAAGCAGTGGAAAACTTTAATGAAATGCACAGACTGCCACAGTGATCATCGACACACCTAAAATAATAAATAGCAACCTGCCACTTACCGCGTCTCGGATGCGGCAGATGTAATCTACAAGCACAAACTCTAACAAAACGAAAAGAGGTAATCGACTATTGTTGCACTTGCAGACATTCTATTTCAAGTTCAATTCAAGGCAACAGGTAGCCTAATCTAATTTAATTACCTCACTAATCACTAAATCAGGAAGTAGTAATTAGGAGCAGGACCTTTTATCTCGTAATTCCGAGCAAAGAACAATGAAGGAACAAGAGGCCATTGGCAATCAAGTTAATCGAGAAAGGAAGTTAATAAAAATAACTTACTGGCGAAAGAAACAAGAAGTTTTAGTTTGAACTTTCACTTTCGTCGTCTCGGGCGTTCTCGATCATACAGTGAATGAGTGATACACGCTTTCATCTCCACACGGACAGTCGACAGATGCTGCCAGATTATATTCTCATGACGTGTCCAAATTTGGTAACTGTTGTATGATTCATAAAGCTACCTGACCGAAACAATCATGCTTTACGGTGTACACTTTTGAAAGCAAAACCGCCCCCATAAAAAAACAACCAAGTCGAGCTCTACAAGCCAATCGGATTTGCAGGCAAGTCATGCCATGTTTTCAAACTTCACGACATTTAAACATCCCAGACTGCAGATATTCTGAGTGAAAGCGGATAGATAACGGCCTATGTCCACTTCTAATGACCCTTCATTCGTATATGCTTCGGGTACAACATATGATCACACGCAAGATGCAACAAATTCAAAGTAAATTACTTCCATACTCCTTCCCTCACTGCTCTCCCGCCATGTTGCTGAGTTCGCGCAAGGATATCGGGTAAACCGCAAAAAGTACTTCCGATTTTTATCAATCGCCAACTATAGAAATAAAAGTATAACTGAGGCAGATATTACAAAGCTAACAGAAATCCATTTGCTTCTGTGATGAGATAAAATCTTCCGAACCAGATAAAACGCGACAAGATCTACGAAACTGCAGAACTATTTTGAGCCGGCGGAAGGTTCTTTGGTATGACCCAACATTACGCGGTAGCTTTCAAAACTTGAAATTGACGCGAATGGAGGTTGAGTCGAGGTCGCGTAAAAGGGTAAAGCCGCGGTAGCTTGACAGATAGAACTTAAAAAAAGTAAAAATTACAGTAAAACTGAAATAGTTATCCTTTAACATTTTATCAAAGTGTCTGCCGTGACAATGTTTTTTTGTGACACACTCACTGTCTCAGTGACACACGCATACATACACTCACACACGGCACACACGCACACTCTCACACTCACACATGCCCACTCCCATCCCACAGAACTCCCTCAGTCAAAGGCTAGCTATGGGAAGAAAGTGGTATGGGCCGTGAAACAAGCTTGCACTTCGACAGAAATGGGATAAAAGTGGGAATTCCCTCTTCGTTCCCACACAGCGTGCGAGGAAAATGTTCCGACGCTGCGAGCGCGAGTCACACTGCGCGAGTCTGCAAGTTGCCCCATCGAGATCGGTGACGTCACAGCACACGCTATTTACACTAGACAGCGTCAAGTTGATTTGAGTGATTAAAAACTCAAGGGCGGATCTGGGGGGGGGGGGGGGTTACACGGGTTACGTAACCCCCCCCCCCCCACTCCCCCACCCCCCCCCCCCCAAAAAGAGGTAATTTATTGGCTCAGGATGCACCAGATAGCTATTTTGCTTCTTTGGATAACAAAAATTTCCGGGGGGGCATGCCCCCGGACCCCCCTAGAGGCTTAGGCGCCTTCGGCGCCGTCAACTTGTATCTTCGCAGTCATTTTGTAACCCCCCCCCCCCCTTCCAAAGTGAATTGATCCGCCCTTGAAACTAGTGTGTGTGTGTGTGTGTGTGTGTGTGTGTGTGTGCTTAAATATGTGTGTGTGTATCAGTTGTTCTTGGCTTTTTTTTCTTTATACATTGATGATTTTTAAATTCGCAGGACTCTTGAGACGTTCGCAAGAACCCAGTCCTCTACGGAAGTCAGAAGAAGAAGAATTAAGAAGAAGTCCCACACGTTTCCGATTTAAACCCCACTTGTTTCCCACCTGAATCCCACTTGCTTCCCACCTGAATCCCACTCGCTTCCTACCTGAATCCCACTCGTTTTCCACCCGGGCGGCCACTCGTTCAGTTCCCACCCTGACTCCCACTCGTGCCCCACCCGTTTTCCAGTCGTGTCCCACCCGTTTCCCACTCGTGCCCCATTTACTTCCCACTGGGCTCCCACTGGAAGCTGTAATCAAATCCCACATGGCGCCTATGTGGGACTTCCCACAACGTCATCATGTGGGATCCCACTTGGGGCCCACATGGGATCCATGTGGGAAGGCCAGTTACTTGGGTGCACACAACGACGCCCATTTACATAGAAATACCCCCTCGTATAAGCGGGGATGAAAGCTGAGTGGTGGCCAGTGAACCAGAACAAACAAACTAAGTCAAAGCTGGCTGGTTTGTTTTCAGGGAAATGTGCACGAAATGCACGCACGAGATACGACTTTTCCTTCTATTTTCATTTGCGTTAGCTCGGTTTGATATGAAAAACCGAAGAAAAGCCCTGCCATTTTGCACTGAGAAACATTGGAAGTAGCGTTTGTACTACTGGGTCTCGCTGTAGTACAATTACCCTCACTTAGGCCTACTTCCTAGTTTGCTTCCAAAGACGGTAAGCTCTTTTTTCGTCCGGCATGCATGCGAAAGTGAGTATGTACTTCCGATGTCGCTCAAAACGTTGGAAGTAGTCGCAAACTACCCTCAGTTACTTCCTCGCTTTGCTTCGAAGTAAGCCCTTCTTCCGGCCCATGCATACGAAAGTGAGCCAAGTACTTCCTATGTCACTCAAAACTTCGGGAGTTGTCGCGTACTTCCCCCATAAGCATACGGGTCCTGGTGACACTTTGATGTTTCTTCAGTCCTCATTTCTTTATGTTTATAAGAGCTCACTCTACTGACATTTTAATGAAAACTTGTTCGTCTGTGGTGGCATGAAGTAAATTCTTTTTGTGAATCACGGTCCTCTGTGATTGTGTGAAGAAGATTGCAGTCAGTCCGTTTATATCATACGTCTGTGGACCTGCGTTCAGCTGACGGTTTCGGTTCACAGTACAAATGAAGTTGCCATTGAAAACACAATGATAAATTGTGTCAATATCATAGTCTTCCAATCCGTGGCTTGATGGTCGGAAATTGTTCGATGATGCTGCTATGCTGAGCTTGTGATTTACGTAATTGTCGACCAGGCATCGTGTAAGTACAACATATTTTTACTGTTTATTTTGCCTAGTTTTCGTTACTGGAATGTGTCAGTACAAAATAATTTCTGCTGTTCACTTTTTGTTCTTCTGTCATTAGTTAAATGTGTAAAGTGCTATATAATTCCCGCTGTATACTTTTTGGTCTGTCTTTACTTAATTTAGCTTTTTTAAATTAAAGGCGCAGTAAGCCTCCCGTAAACCATCACAGATACTGTCAGGCTTTTACACACAGTACAAACACCCTTCCTTTTAAAAAAAAATTTTTTTTTTACCTTGTCCCTGCGAAGACCTCTCTTTTTTTTTCTTTTTTTTTCCCTCAAAATCTGCACATTTCACTCAAATATGTATGATTCTAACGATGGACATAACAGTTTTCATGTACAGCACCTCCTTAAGATTAATCTGTTATAAATAAACATGTGTGTATGCTGTTGAAATATGTATTTAAGATGCATATCATTATAATTATACACACACAAAAAACACAGTATGACATCCACAATATACATCTTGGTGTAACTTTGGGTCCGTATCTAGAATTGAGAAGAGAAAGAGAAACAAGTCGCGTAAGGCGAAAATACAATATTTAGTCAAGTAGCTGTCGAACTCACAGCATGAAACTGAACGCAATGCAACGCAGCAAGACCGTATACTCGTAGTCCACCGCTCACGGCATAGGCAGTGAAATTGACAAGAAGAGCGGGGTAGTAGTTGCGCTAAGAAGGATAGCACGCTTTTCTGTACCTCTCTTTGTTTTAACTTTCTGAGCGTATTTTTAATCCAAACATATCATATCTATATGTTTTTGGAATCAGGAACCGACAAGGAATAAGATGAAAGTGTTTTTAAATTGATTTGGACAATTTAATTTTGATAATAATTTTTATATATTTAATTTTCAGAGCTTGTTTTTAATCCGAATATAACATATTTATATGGTTTTGGAATCAGCAAATGATGGAGAATAAGATAAACGTAAATTTGGATCGTTTTCTAAATTTTTATTTTTTTTTACAATTTTCAGATTTTTAATGACCAAAGTCATTAATTAATTTTTAAGCCACCAAGCTGAAATGCAATACCGAAGTCCGGGCTTCGTCGAAGATTACTTGACCAAACTTTCAACCAATTTGGTTGAAAAATGAGGGCGTGACAGTGCCGCCTCAACTTTCACGAAAAGCCGGATATGACGTCATCAAAGACATTTATCAAAAAAATGAAAAAAACGTATGGGGATTTCATACCCAGGAACTCTCATGTCAAATTTCATAAAGATCGGTCCAGTAGTTTAGTCTGAATCGCTCTACACACACGCACACACGCACACACACACACACGCACATACACCACGACCCTCTCTTTCTTAGTCTCTCTCTCTCTCTCTTTCTTAGTCTCTCTCTCTCTTTTTTTAGTCTCTCTCTCTCTCTTTCTTAGTCTCTCTCTCTCTTTCTTAGTCTCTCTCTCTCTTTCTTAGTCTCTCTCTCTCTTTCTTAGTCTCTCTCTCTCTCTCTTTCTTAGTCTCTCTCTCTTTCTTAGTCTATCTCTCTCTCTCTTTCTTAGTCTCTCTCTCTCTCTTTCTTAGTCTCTCTCTCTCTCTTTCTTAGTCTCTCTCTCTCTCTCTTTCTTAGTCTCTCTCTCTCTCTTTCTTAGTCTGTCTCTCTCTTTCTTAGTCTCTCTCTCTCTCTTTCTTAGTCTCTCTCTCTCTTTCTTAGTCTCTCTCTCTCTTTCTTAGTCTCTCTTTCTTTCTTAATCTCTCTCTCTCTCTTTCTTAGTCTCTCTCTCTCTCTCTTTCTTAGTCTCTCTCTCTCTCTGTCTTAGTCTCTCTCTTTCTTAGTCTCTCTCTCTCTCTCTTTCTTAGTCTCTCTCTCTCTCTTTCTTAGTCTCTCTCTCTCTCTTTCTTAGTCTCTCTCTCTTTCTTTGTCTCTCTCTTTCTCTCTCTCTCTCTTTCTTAGTCTCTCTCTCTTTCTTAGTCTCTCTCTCTCTCTTTCTTAGTCTCTCTCTCTTTCTTAGTCTCTCTCTCTTTCTTAGTCTCTATCTCTCTTTCTTAGTCTCTATCTCTCTATTTCTTAGTCTCTCTCTCTCTCTCTCTTTCTTAGTCTCCCTCTCTCTCTTTCTTAGTCTCTCTCTCTCTCTTTCTTAGTCTCTCTCTCTTTCTTAGTCTCTCTATCTCTTTCTTAGTCTCTCTCTCTTTCTTAGTCTCTCTCTCTCTCTCTCTTTCTTAGTCTCTCTCTTTATTAGTCTCTCTCTCTCTCTCTTTCTTAGTCTCTCTCTTTCTTAGTCTCTCTCTCTCTCTTTCTTAGTCTCTCTCTCTCTCTCTCTTTCTCTCTCTCTTTCTTAGTCTCTCTCTCTCTTTCTTATTCTCTCTCTCTCTCTCTTTCTTAGTCTCTCTTTCTTAGTCTCTCTCTCTCTCTCTCTTTCTTAGTCTCTCAGTCTCTCTCAGTCTCTCCCTCCCCCTCTCCCTCTCCCTCCCCTGCATGAAGTCGGTGAAGGGAGAAACTCGATGCACCCACTGAAGTAGCGCTGTGGGTTTCCCTGAACCCACCCCGTCGTTAGAGAAATAAACGGTAAAAACCCTCTTTCAAATGTATGGGTTCAGACAAACCCGCATCGTCGTTAGAGAAATAAACGGTAAAAACCCTCTTTCAAATGTATGGGTTCAGACAAACCCGCATCGTCGGGCGTGTGTAGTCAAAAGCGGCATCCGGCAAAGGTTAATATATTTACTTTTTTGGAAGGTGTATTAGGGGATGTTTCTTGGCTCAGATTGATCCATTTTCCTTGTTTTTATCAACATTTGTCGGACCCCCCCCCCCCCCCCCCCCCCCCCCCCCCCCCCAAGGAGGTTGAACGCTTCGCGTCTTCAACTAAACGCTTCGCGTCGTCAAATTGTCCCTAAAAGAAATTTGGAAACTCCCCCTTAAAAATGATGTGATCCGCCCCTGCACACACACAAATAGAGAAGTAATAAATGGATACAGTTTTTCTTTATTTAAATTACAATCAGATGTGGTCGTAGAACAGGCACTGTAAACAAAACCTAGCATGATATACCACTTGTGTGATGTTTCGGTCAATATCTTTATTTTCCTTTCAGAAATACATTGGCGTTTTGAATGTCAAGGGAAGTGATACAAATGCTGCAGCGGGCTATCAAGAACGCGAAGGCAAACAAGGTAAATACCTACTTCTGACATTAGTTTACTTATTAACTCTTTCTATACTGGCCATTATCTCCCCAGTCTCTCCCCAGAAACAGGCCATTTGCATGGGTTTGCAAAAAAATTCTCAAAAATAAACAAAACAAGATGCAGCCTTCAAACTCATAGGTTTGATTGTGAATATATTGCTAAAACATATGCCAAAGTTTGGTTTCATTGTTGTGAAAAAAAATAAAAATGTGATGTCCAGAATTTATGGGTATATTTTACGCAATACGAAAAAGGGGGTATGTATTTTGACTTAGAAGCATTTTTTCTTATGAAGGCACTGTTTGCAACAAAACTGTTTCTGTTTACTTGTATGAAGATTGTGCTTACACAAAAACATAACAAATACCAACTGATTTTCCATTTGGTGGTCATGTAAGCATTGTGAACATGTCCGAAAAATCTGATCACACACCATGTGGTCGACATGCAGACCTGAACGGCCAGTGCATGGTGGCAGAGTTGGAAAATAGGAAAAGTCTTGATGCCAATCCTTCATCAAAAACCGAAGAAAATCGTCATTGTAATAAGTTTGCTTTATTCTAAATCAAACGAGTAGGATAGATGACAGACACAACGACAAACACATTCAATTCTATGTAAAACATACACAATGCTCACGTTAACAAGCTGGTCATAACAATGTGCCCATCGTGCATGAAGTGTGGCTTTGGTCGGATCAGTAGCCGTGCTTTGTCTGCGATACTAAACATGAAATTTTGTTAAAGCGACGATTTAGCAATGTTGTTGTTGCTGCTGCTGCTGTCTGTTCTTGTCACGTGCACGACATCTCGTTTTTTACCTCCTGATTCTGAGAAGAAGCTGTTTAATTGTGATATCAGGCCTAGGAACCCCTGATTTTCACTTGGAGCATTCTCAAAGAAACTTAGCGTATGTTAAGACAAGTCGCGTAAGGCGAAAATACAATATTTAGTCAAGTAGCTGCCATTTTTCAGCAAGACCGTATACTCGTAGCATCGTCAGTCCACCGCTCATGGCAAAGGCAGTGAAATTGACAAGAAGAGCGGGGTAGTAGTTGCGCTAAGAAGGATAGCACGCTTTTCTGTACCTCTCTTTGTTTTAACTTTCTGAGCGTGTTTTTAATCCAAACATATCATATCTATATGTTTTTGGAATCAGGAACCGACAAGGAATAAGATGAAAGTGTTTTTAAATTGATCTGGACAATTTAATTTTGATAATAATTTTTATATATTTAATTTTCAGAGCTTGTTTTTAATCCGAATATAACATATTTATATGTTTTTGGAATCAGCAAATGATGGAGAATAAGATAAACGTAAATTTGGATCGTTTTATAAATTTTTATTTTTTTTTACAATTTTTAGATTTTTAATGACCAAAGTCATTAATTAATTTTTAAGCCACCAAGCTGAAATGCAATACCGAACCCCGGGCTTCGTCGAAGATTACTTGACCAAAATTTCAACCAATTTGGTTGAAAAATGAGGGCGTGACAGTGCCGCCTCAACTTTCACGAAAAGCCGGATATGACGTCATCAAAGACATTTATCAAAAAAATGAAAAAAACGTTCGGGGATTTCATACCCAGGAACTCTCATGTCAAATTTCATAAAGATCGGTCCAGTAGTTTAGTCTGAATCGCTCTACACACACACACACACGCACAGACAGACAGACAGACACACATACACCACGACCCTCGTCTCGATTCCCCCTCGATGTTAAAATATTTAGTCAAAACTTGACTAAATATAAAAAATGAGTGTACTCCACACCTTGTCTTTTGTTGTTCGTTGTCGTTGCATGTCTACCGTTCCACAGCCACCTACTATATAGCTGATGGGGTCTATGTCGACCAAAAGAATGGGATTCACTGTAGGTCGAGTTCCTGTAGGTGGATTCTCTGTATACCTAAGACTTTAAAATTGGCAATCTTGTATACAGGGAATACCACAGGGTGTAGTTCCTGTAGCGTTTTGCTAATATCAATGAAAGTCACGTGATGCTTAGCGACATCGTTAGAATTTGATGTTTTTCGATCTTTTTTTGATATTTCTTAGAAATTCCAGTATGGTTTGCAAGTTTTATTGAAAAACTGCACCCTGTGGGATTCCCTGTATACTAGATTGCCAATTTTAAAGTCTTAGGTATACAGGGAATCCACCTACAGGAACTCGACCTACAGAGAATCCCACTCTTTTGGTCGACATAGACCCCATCAGCCCTACTATAAGTGCAAGTGTTAAATGACGTATTTCCACAAAAGACTGCTTGCAGAGAATCATGTGATGCCAATGACAGGTAAGGACATGTGGTAATACATACCACGTTTTGGAACCAGGGAAAATGCAGCACAAATTATTTATCAATCAAATTGATTGACTTGTGCACCATGACAAAAGTTTTCTTTGATCCATAAAAGGTCTTTTGCCAGAAAAATTGCTCTGAACATCAAGTACCCTGCAAGTTGTCACACATTTACATTATTGAAATAAAAAGAAAACACACCAGTAACCAGGTTAGGTACGTTAATATCTATAATCAATATCTCGGCACGTTACTGCCTTCTTCGGGATGGTAAGCTGAACATTATTGAACAAAATAATCGGTTTAGATTGTATACTTTGATTCCTGAACGAAGAAGCAGAGGTACTGCATACAACTAGGACTGTAATATCAGCTTTTGCCTGAAACACACACACATACACTTATAAAATTAATGCAATGTCATTGTATGAAGCCAGAACAATCACTAACTTACATAGTTGGTCACACAATTACCCATCACTGAACAATAAATCGAAGTCGGGTGGATTCAATGACTAAAGCAGTGAAGGCTTTGAAAAAACCCTCATCACAAAACATCCCCCCCCCCAAAAAAAAAGGAAATAAAACAGGTTGTGTATATAGCGCAGTAAACACCACGCAGGTACAAGCAAAGATTTGACAGTGATTATCCTTGTTTTATATTGCACACATTTTCTAGTTTTAATCTCTCTCTCTCTCTCTCTCTCTCTCTCTCTCTCTCTCTCTCTCTCTCTCTCTCTCTCTCTCTCTCTCTCTCTCTCTCTCTCTCTCTCTCTCTCTCTCTCTCTCTCTCTCTCTCTCTCTCTCTCTCTCTCTCTCTGGAAAGTAATTTATTGACCTGTGGGTTATTTGCGTTTGTATACACATTGGTGATTCGTAAACTATGTTGAAAGAGATTGTCAAACAATATTATATGGGGTGTCTTAAAAAAAATGTATATCAACAAAATCTGTCATTATTATCAGGCACACGGTTTTAACAAAGCTATGTCACGGAATGCAACATAAGTGGCTTAAGAAGTCGTGTTTTTGTGTGTGCAGGATATTCGCTAGGACAGGACCTCAAGCTGAACCAGCACAACAGCGATGCATTCTTCCATGGCTTCCACAAAAGTCTTTCACCTATAGCGGGCATTGCATACAGATAGTCCAAAGAGGGTTAGGGTTACCCTAACCCTCCTTTTTCAAAATTCTTTAGACCAATTATCCCTCTGTTCCCATGTTTAATCAAACATGGAATAATTCTGGACAAATGCGAGGACGTTAGCTTTTTTTTATTTTATTTTTTTAATCATTTTACTTATCATTAAAACTTGTTTAGATTTCGATTCGTAAACCATTTACAGTAATCCTTTGTTTTTTTAACTTTGTTCATCTTACCACAGTCACTTCGTTGTTTAGATTTATCATTAAATTTGTTACCATTATGCAGGAAAAATGTAGAATAAAACCAGGAGAGCTTTCGGTAGAAGATATTTCCTGTGTCAAAAGTTAATGCTTATTCTGATTGATGGGTGCTCCAAACTAAGTTATTTTGACTGCCTTATTCGAATTCATTTCCAAGACAGGGCTGAGAAGTGGAGAAGCTTAGGAGAATATCGTAAAAATTGTCTGGGTGTTTATGCAAAACTTTCGAATATGTCAGATTTTACTTTAGAGATTTTAAATACTGTTAACTGACAGAAATGCTATAACTTCTACACCAATTGACTGGATAACTTCATATTCAGCATACTTAAACTTGATTTTATGCATGTGCAGTTCACAAAGTGGCAAATTTGTAGGTTAAATTATCTAACTTTTGCATCACCAATGACACCAACGCTTTCGTGTCTGAGGATTGCCCTGAATCTAGCTGTAACTGCATGCTTTCTTCAGGTCATCGATAGCCTGGGGGTTGAAGGGGATGTTTTTACATACTCAGACATTCAAAATAATCAAAAAGGTAAAAGCCTGAAGGGTTTAAATTAGGTAAAAATGGCTACCGCTCAATGTCAAAACTCGTTCTGTTTAGTCGACCCCCGAATTTGGAGAAAAAAATTAAAATTGCACAAAAGTCAGACCATTCAATTTACAAAATTGCCACTTACTGGAAAGGCAGAACATAAACTGAAGTTAATGAATACCATATATAAAATAATTGGTTCAACAGATGCAGAAGTAATTTGCATGGTTGTGGGTGTCCTTTTTAGGGGGGTCAACCCTGTAGAAGAGACGATTTTCTTTAATTATCAATCCGTAATATATTGTTTGTTATGCATACAAGATTAACATTGACAAATACTTCAAGACTCCTCATTGATCTTAAGAAATGTTGTGGTTTTTTTTTGTTACTGACTGATTCACTTTCTATTCACTTTACTCTACATAAGTCACGACAAGAAAAGCAAGGGAGGTAATTTCTTCGGAAGAGGTAATTCTCTCCCCTCAGAACGATTGTTGTAGTTTGTTTGATTTTGTTCCCTTCTAATAAGTATTATTTAAAATAGATCTTTACATCTTGATGTGAAAGGCGCAGTACCCCCCTCCCCCCATGATGTTAAATTCTAGGTTGTGTCCATGTAAAATCCTGATCCGAGTCAAGATCCGAGTTGGTTTTTCATGCAACTGTGCCTCTTTATGCCACTCAATTAGACATACTTTGCAATCCATAATTGCACGAAACTAAGTACAGGAAATACGTTGTTGTCGTGTTTTTAATATTACATAATGAAATAAAAAATGTCACAACTGGTTTCGTGTTGGGCTTTCTCTCTGTCTGAATCTCATAATTACTTCCTTCTGAGGCCTGAAATGTGTTGCACTTGCAGGCATTGTTCAGCTTACATTTATTGTTACAATTTTTTGTGGATATGTTATTAAGTGTGTCTGTGTTTCTATCATTCGTTATCAGTGTGGTTAAAAAAAAAAGCACACGTCAAAGTAATTTACCCTTCATCATTATCAAAACATGCAGATACAGGTAATAAATATTTGTGATACTTTAAACAAATACAATGTTTGTTTGTTGCGGGGTTTTTTTCAGAGCAAACACACATCGTATTTGTTCAAACGTGTATATTCTGCACTTTCTAATACCCTGCATGGATCTCCAAATCAAGAATAATGAAAAGTGGTCTAATAGCCCTGCAGCACTCACACGAACATGATAGAAGCTTGCACCCAGGCTCGCTGTCTTCGGCTAAAAGAGCTTACCGTTGGATCTTCGCTCAGACAAATGTAGCTGTCTTGTCCACTTGCTCCTGTCGCATAGATCTGCAATGTGCAACATCATCTTTGATTAATAAGTCTGAGGCACAGACAAACACACACGCGCGCACATTTGCGAGAGAATGCACGTCAGTCTATTCAATCAAACAGTATAAAAACATACCACAGACGTGGTGGTGGAAACTGGACATTCGCCGTATAACAAAATCAAGAGATTCATTTGTGTGTGTATGTTTAATCAAAAGTTCATCTTGGGCACATTCAGTCTATATTGTAACAGGACCCATCCCATAAAAACTTCGAACAGATCTATTAAATTCTGAAATCCTTGACAAGGTTTTTTTCCAATCATCTGTATCTGACCGAAGTAAAAAAATAAAAAAATCAGCCAGTACACGCATCTACCCCCTTACACGACAATACATATGTGGCGAAAAAAGGAGGGGGGGGGGGGGGGGGGGGGGAACAAGGAATAAATTAGATCCAAAAATAATTCCACTTCATCATTCCAAAATTCAAGTGTGAAGTGATCGGATACTCCCAACAAACATTATGCATGCGTATCGCATGCGTGAAAGCGTGCGTATCGCATGCGTGAAACGCATGCGATACGCATACGATTCTGTAACTTTTGTTTCGTGCGATACGCATGCGTTTTTTGCTCGGATATCGAGCGTGACACGCACCTCTAACGCAGGTCTACCGCATGCGTATCGCATGCGTATTCCATTCGTATTCCGGATTGTTTATGCTCTTTATAAAGCAGGTTTTTAGCTGCTCATATTTTCAGGCACTCTGACAACAACACTCACTCAAACCATGCAAGCAGAAACTCAAAAACAAATTGTTTCATCAAAATATTATGTTATTCAACAATTTTCAATAACATTCACAATCTTAGTGAAAATGCGTAATTAAATTTAGAAATTAGATACACTTACTGGGGCGGGGATGTAGCTCAGTCGGTAGCGTGCTGGATTTGTATCCAGTTGGCCGCTCTCAGCGTGAGTTCGTCCCCACGTTCGGCGAGAGATTTATTTATCAGAGTCAACTTTGTGTGCAGACTCTCCTCGGTGTCCGAACACCCCCGTGTGTACACGCAAGCACAAGACCAAGTGCGCACGAAAAAGATCCATGTCAGAGTTCGGTGTGTTATAGAAACACGAAAATACCCAGCATGTTTCCTCCGAAAACGGCGTATGGCTGCCTAAATGGCGGGGTAAAAAACGGTCATACACGTAAAATTCCACTCGTGCAAAAAACACGAGTGTACGTAGCAGTTTCAGCCCACGAACGCAGAAGAAGAAGAAGATACACTTACTTAGTTACAACTAAAATTATGAATCATATTCTACCTAGGCTTTACATTTTGAACTTGATGGCCATGGCATTTTGACACATTTAACATTTTTGATTAGGACAAATATAATAAGAAACCCTTTGCGTATTAAAGAAATAGTCACATTTGTTTTAAAATACAAAACCATGTAATGCTGATCAATTAGTGATTTTGTTTGTTCGTTCATGGGCTGAAACTCCCACGGCTTTTACGTGTATGACCGTTTTTACCCCGCCATTTAGGCAGCCATACGCCGCTTTCGGAGGAAGCATGCTGGGTATTTTCGTGTTTCTATAACCCACCGAACTCTGACATGGATTACAGGATCTTTTTCGTGCGCACTTGGTCTTGTGCTTGCGTGTACACACGGGGGTGTTCGGACACCGAGGAGAGTCTGCACACAAAGGTAACTCTGAGAAATAAACCTCTCGCCGAACGTCACTTGTGGACGAACTCACGCTGACAGCGGCCAACTGGATACAAATCCAGCGCGCTACCGACTGAGCTACATTCCCGCCCCATCAATTAGTGATAATTATCAACACTCAAAATACAATTTGTATTCACAATGCTGCGACTTTTCGGCTATCTCTGAATATATATGCAGCGAAAGGCAATGTGTTTTGTAAGGACTCCCAGTGCCGTGCTGACGTCCTCGGTAATCCATCACCAGGCATAAACAAGTGATGCGCCTTCCCTTCCTTCAAAAGATGAGACTCGATCTGCTTGGCTGCATTTGCTACCTCTCCTCTGCAGCCCAGGTCCAACAGAGTTTCCCTGAAACTGACAACAATTTATCAAATCATTAGTTAGTGTACATAGTCTGAAGCCACCTGAACACACGACAGCCATTATCCTTCAGTTCTCCACTTATTTATACTATAGGTACATGTTTTTAATTTATTTACACTCATCCACATGGTACTGAAAAAGTGCCATGAAAGGCAGAAAATAAGAAATAGAAAGTCAAACAGAATGAGGCAGAGCGATGTTAAGATATCAAATAACCAAAGGGAAGTAATCGCTCTTAATGCATACGACATGTGTAATAGAGTAAGCGAGAGTTGTACGGAACCTTTTCTCCTGGCACCTGAGAGAATAACAACCATTGAAATGAACAAGCGACTTTCATCCTCAAAAAAGGATGATCACCGCAAGCTCATATGCTCATCATTCTCCAAGGCACTCCAACTAACACCTACGTACACAGTCATATACAAGAACCAGCTTTTATTCTCGACCGGACTTAGTCCTTAGATCAAGACTGGTTTTAATCAGAACAAATTCAATGTTCATTTCAATGCTTGTTATTCTCTCAGGTGCCAGGAGAAAAGGTTCCGTACAACTCTCGCTTACTCTATTACACATGTCGTATGCATTGAGCGATTACTTCCCTTTGGTTATTTGATAAGAAATAGAAAATAAGGAGCTCAATATTAGCTGATTCTTCAAAGCTTCCTTCACATACAAAGTAACACACACATGAATACAAACACAAAGCCTGTATTACAACATAAGATAAAAATCAGGGACACATAATTCAGAAAACTTCCATAACACAAACATTTAAACCAGGAATGATGACACAAAGTGCTTTCCTGGGCCCGTATGCATGAACTAGAAGTAAGAAACACTGGAAGTAGAGGCCTCTTTTCGAAGTGGGAACTCCCGAAGTCAACTTTCTAACTGTTCACAATGCATGAACTGACTTGAACGCCAAAGTAGTGACAGCGAGAGTATTAAGGTCAAGGTCGGGGAAATTGGGGGAATCCCTACTAATACGCATGCGCACGTTTCTATCAACATGGCAGTCAACGAAAATGGCAAGGCACGTGTGCCGCTCAAAAAGAAAGTAGACACAGAGGGGCGTTCTGCGCCTTTTTCAGATGGTGAAATTGCTGTACTCTTGACAGAAGTGTTTTACGAAAGAACGGTTATTCTGTCCAAATTTCAGAACAGTCTAACTGTTAAACATAAAGACGCTGTCTGGTCCAAAATTGCCAAAGAAGTGTCGCTCTCTCTCTCTCTCTCTCTCTCTCTCTCTCTCTCTCTCTCTCTCTCTCTCTCTCTCTCTCTCTCTCTCTTACGACACACGCACACACAGACAAACGTACACTCATGCACATACTGACACTATGACACAAGTGACACTGACGGCACACATAAACACACACACACACCACACACTGCACACACACACGCGCGCGCTCGCGCGCACACATATACACACACACACGCACCCATACACGCACGCACACAGTCACAAACAAATAACCACACACTCACTCTCTCTCACTTTCTCTCATTCTCTCTCAATCTACACTCATACACACACTGAAACTATGATGACACAAGTGACACGTCACACACACACATATGACACCCACACACACACATACACACACACACACACACACACACACACACACACACTCACCGTAGTGACACACATATACACACGCGCGTACAGTTGAAAGTCAAGACATGATATGATTTTTTCAAAGCATAGGAAGGTTTCTTTTGCAAATGAATAAAATTAACACAGAGGC
>NC_090259.1:39375696-39540696 GCF_037325665.1 Littorina saxatilis | reverse complement strand
GTGCTTGCCGTGAAGGCAAATGTACTTGAATTCACAGATTCCAACTTCAAGAGCGAAATCCAGGACCATAATGTGATTCTTGTCGAGTTTTACGCACCGTGGTAAGTTACAGTTGATCGTCAGCCGTGCTGTCACCGGTAGAATTTGTCGTCAGTGTTACCGGTGTGACGTTTTCATTTTTCGCCGTGTTGATATTTCGCTTCTCGGCCTCGTTGATCTAGAAAAAACTCTACACTGAACAAAAAAACACCCTTCGATAGTACTGATGAGCGACCTTGTGTACCTTACATCGTTCATGGGGCCAAATGTGTCCAACCAATTTGTTTTATTTAACTTAGAAATTTGATTCATCCTAAAATGTTTCCTTCTTACTCAAGGGACGTAACCACTCAGTACACGTTTTCGAAGAATAGACCTTTTTCCACCTAAATTTTGGCGCATGCGCTGTGAAGTTTATTGTCAGATCTACCGGAACTAAGGGGCAAAAGGAAAAATCGACAACGAGGCTTGGTGCAAAGTAAAGTGCGGAGACGACGAGACAAACTGTTGTGTTTACAACTGCAAGTGCAACAGTGGAATGAAGAAAGAGAAATACGGTGGACAGAATTTGTCATTGTATGGCTTTCCGATGGGTGCAAGCTGAGTGCGAAGGCGCAACAGCGAAGGACGCGATGGGTGCAAGCAATCCGACGACAGGGGTTTGTCGTGCCATTGAAAAGTCTGCTCGCGTCACTTCGTGTCTGGCAATGGCACGGCTTTCAACGATGCCAACTCCTTTGACTTCGTACCCACCCTTAATCTTGGATTTGAGAGAACATCAAGAACAAGTGACTCTAGCAGAAGGACAAGGTAGTTCTACTGGTCGGAGACGTGACTTTGTCCGCTGAAGACCGACGACAAGCAAGCGGTTTTGCTTCCACCCCCAGTGTCAACGCTGAAAATATCATCGGATCTGGAAGAGACTCAGAGCCAAGTAAGCTTTGTTTGTTTTTATTAATTTATGATCTGCTGACTTCAAATTGTCTTCCTACATCAGTGTATAAGACATTTAAAATGAATCGGCAGCCCAAAATGGATGCATAGGAAGGGTCACGAAACAAATGCAAGATTTTAGAAAACAAACAAACAAGATCTAGACATATGTCGACAAGCCGCGTGCATGCAATCAACCAGAGATCTGTTGCTACAGTATCTCTGAATCAACCGACTCTTGAATCGAGAAGATTAAGGAGGTTACTTGATACAGATAGTGATGCAGTTTTCAAGACATCGATAAAGCTCATGCTGAATCATTTTTTTTATTCCCAGAAATGTACCATTGAATTGATGCAACAACAAAAATAGCACTAGATTTCTACAATTTTGATTTTGCATAGAACACTCCAAAATAATTTCCGGGGAGCATCTCCCGCACCCCTAAGTTTTTTTTCAATTTCAGGAGTTATTTCCCTCATGTATTTTCATGCTTAAATGCTGTGAGTGTGATGCATGTGTAATCTGATAACAAAATCATTGATGCTAATTCTATTGCTAATGTATACATTTGATTTTGTATTTACAGAAGCAGCCATTCCTTTGCCCTCCGCATCTAGTGAGAGCTTAGGACCAGGGCCAGATCATGCCTTTGCAAAGAGGGACACGACTACATGTGAGGGTATTGTTATTGGAACACAGACTACCTCAAGTTGGCAGAGCTGCAGATGACAATTACATAACAGGCCTCTGTGATTAATCGTCTGACTGAAGATGTTTCTGGCTTGAAGGTGAAGGAGAACATACGCTCTTTTTCTGTTGATTCTCTACTGAAAAATGACACTGCAGTATAGTTTTACACATTATGATGATATGGTGATCTTTCGGTATGCATGTACCTACTTCGTAAAAAAGGCAGGTCTACATTACTGGGTTGATGAGCTGCCAAAGGCCACATCACTCCAAAGAGCAAGAAGCTTATTTTGTCATGTAATGGTTTATATAATTTACTCTGGTACTGTATAGAATAAAGGGCCCATTATCAATCAAATCTCTGGTCTGGTCTGAATTTGTTTCATAAATGATTGTATGTGAGCTTACGAACATAACGATTCCCACTTTAAATAAATGCGATCAAGATAATTAGGTAGACAACATGTCAAGAGACGTTTATTCCTTATTTCTTGTTATAATTGAAGGATATTATTATGCAATATACTGCTTTGTTTTTTAAAATGGCTTCAAATTGTCTCCCTTGTACCGACACTTTAGTACACAATTTGTGCATTCACTTGAGTTTGTTCTTAATGAAAATTACCCCCCAAAATTATTCAAAACAGTCTTTGACATATCTACAGTTTAATTAAAGGAAAAGTCCAAGGTTTAGGGTCACTTTTGATATGTTGACCCTCTTAATTCATCAACCACAAATGCGTGTGTAAAAATGAACACAGAAATCCAAAAAGTATACTTTGACTCGTTTTTTGGTTGTTCTGAATCGTTCCATCGCGCGCGCAGTCTTGGCTCATGACCTTGTGCACATACGTGTGCTACGTCACGAGCCTTGAACAACAAACATGGCCGGCTCAAGCAGTGAGGAAGACAAGTGGAATACGGACCGGTTTTCGGCCAGCCTGAGGTTTTAGCGTGTCCGTTTGAGCCTCTTCGTCGTCAAAATGCTGGCGAGGCCACAAGGAACTTCTTGAAACAGAGCCAGCATAAGCGGCAATACGAAATGGTATGTGATTCTCTTTGTTGTGATGTTGACACACTACTAGTCCGTAGTCGCTACCTCTTGCATGCTAGATCGAAGTCAGGTGTGTTTTTCACAGATCAGTTGATGTGCTTCCACAGATCTGTAAGCATGTAAAGATCATTGATTTATGCTATTATTTCAGGCATCTGGTGTTGTTTATTTTCCTATCTTTAATCAAGGATTTCGTCCTTGAACTACCCAGTTTAGAATAAATGTTCCCACAGTGATGTTCAAACGCGACTTTCCTTTATCCTTATTTTCTCTTGGAATTCTGAGTAATTTTTCAGTCACACAACAAAACATGTAGACAGCAAGTTAACATTGCGCAAAGTCTGTTTCTTGCGGACAAAACTGCAATTATCCTGGTATTTTTATTTGCGACAGTAAGACACTACATGACATCGACACCACATGACATCGACACCACTAAACAGTGAAACTTTTTTGAAATGGCGGTGGGCTGCTTTCATGTGCTAATACTAATAGTGATCCTGACATTTTTCTTGCGAAACGGTCAAAGGGAAGTAATAAATGAATTTAGTTTTTTAAACGAGCACACGTGATTTCCGATCTCAAACTAGATCTGAAATCATAAGATTTTCTGAGCAGTGGCGAAACGCTGATGGCTAGTGATATCGCAAGCCGTTTTGGAAGCAAATAAGCACTGTCAGACATATGCTGAAACACGATTACAGCAGTTCAAACTTTTTGATCATTGATTTTTAGGAGTACGCAATGTCGGACAGTCACACTACAAAAAGACAATGCGTTAGTGCATAGATCAGTATTCTCAAACGTCACGAACAGACAGTACGTTGCTACTATATTATTTTACTGTATTAACAAAACCTCACAGTCCCATTAAAAATGTGTGGTGTGTGCCGAAAAGCAACCATATGAGATTCAGTCAGTGGGACCCTGAATCTACCTGGGGTTAAATCGGGTTATTGACTCTCATTGCATGAATTTTTAAACTGAATACATACATTACATGTACTCTGTTCGTGTTGTTTTTGTGATCCAGTGCAATTTCTGTGTATACCTTAGAATCTCAAGGTAATTTTTGAACGGGGCATACAGATGATATATGTTGCCATGATCACAGAGTGATACGTGTATTTTGCTTATCAGGTGTCAGTGCAGAAACTCCAAGAGGAAACGAAATTCAAATATCTGGAAAACATGGATGAGGAGATAGACAGCCTAACAGCACATCCTCCTATGTTTGCTCGGACATCTACTACCTTCAAACTGCATACTACAGTATAGACCGGATGTATAAAACACCGGATGTATGAAAGTCTGGATGTATGAAAGGGGTAGGCAGGGTCCCGGCAGAAGCTACTCTTTGTTATTACTTAGAATTTTCCGGTTGTATGAAAATCGGATGTATAAAAGTCCGGTTGTATGAAAGCAAATCTCTGGTCCCGAGCAGCACAAATGCGTTGTTGCAAGACCGGTTGTAAGAAAACGAAAGTAGACCCAAGTCACCAAATGAGGATGCCCTGAAAACTTCCCCACCAACTGATTTTTATCCAGATTCTATAGCTGTCAACGAGTTGTTCTGTTTAATTTGTTTCTCCATTCCATCATTTTTTTAAGCTGTTACAAATTCGTCACGAAGACCCATAAAAGCCCAGAAGCCATTTTTGTTACATTTATAACCAGAGACATTGGTCAAGGATGTGAATCAGTTGTTATCTTTTTATGTTGTTGTTTTTTATGTTGTTGTATTTTATGTTGTTGTATTTTTTTTGTTGTATGTTATGTTGTTTTTATGTTCTTGTTGTTGTTTTTATGTTCTTGTTGTTGTTGATTTTATCCATTAAACTGATTTTATGTTTAACTCCATTAATAATCTGTTTTGTTTGTCTAATCAGTCATTTTAGCCTGTTATAAATTTGTCATGACTGAAGAGCCATAATAGCCCAGGAAGGCATTTTTTTGTACAATTAGAACCAGAGGCATTGGTCGTGGGTGTGACTCAGGTTTTTTTTATGTTGTTGTTGTTGTTGTTGTTTTAATCCATTAAACTGGTTTTAAGTTTAACTCACCTTTTTTGTATTCAGTGCGCGCGCGTGTGTGTGTGTTATAAATGTGTGCATTTTGGAGAGAGAGAGAGAGAGAGAGAGAGAGAGAGAGAGAGAGAGAGAGAGAGAGAGAGAGAGGGAGAGAGAGAGAACTCAGAAAATGTTATCAGTACCAAATTTGGCAAGATGGTGTATGATGACAAGGCCCCAAAAAACATACATAGCATCTTGACCTTGCTTCAAGGTCAAGGTCGCAGGGGCCATAAATGTTGTCTAAAAAACAGCTATTTTTCACATTTTCCCCATTTTCTCTGAAGTTTTTGAGATTGAATACCTCACCTATATATGATATATAGGGCAAAGTAAGCCCCATCTTTTGATACCAGTTTGGTTTACCTTGCTTCAAGGTCACGGGAGCTCTTCAAAGTTGGATTGTATACATATTTTGAAGTGACCTTGACCCTGAACTATGGAAGATAACTGTTTCAAACTTAAAAATTATGTGGGGCACATGTTATGCTTTCATCATGAGACACATTTGGTCACATATGATCAAGGTCAAGGTCACTTTGACCCTTATGAAATGTGACCAAAATAAGGTAGTGAACCACTAAAAGTGACAATATCTCATGGTAGAAAGGGCCAATAAGCACCATTGTACTTCCTATGTCTTGAATTAACAGCTTTGTGTTGCATGACCTTGGATGACCTTGACCTTGGGTCAAGGTCACATGTATTTTGGTAGGAAAAATGTGTAAAGCAGTTCTTAGTGTATGATGTCATTGCTAGGTTTAGTTATTTGAGGTCAAGCATGTGAGTCGTATGGGCTTTGCCCTTCTTGTTTGATGATGCACTTTATAAATATCACTGTTTCTCTTTCCCCAGTCTTGTAGCTGTTGTAATTAACAAGCTCTATATTTTAACTTTAAGACTTATGTTCTGAAAAAAATAGATCACACTCTGATGTAAACCTCCAGGTAACACAACCCTAATTTCCTTAATATTAATTATTATACACACTTACTTAACAATTTGTATGTCATCGAGAGCAGCTGGTGCAGTTTTCTTGGCAGCATGCCCCTTCCACATACATTTGTAGTGTGTACAAGTTTTGTCTGCTGGCACAGTGTCGATTCCTTCAGCCATGTAGTGTGAAGCAGCAAAAAGTGTGGCAGCCACATGGTTGCAAGACTGTCCTTTCTGGGTAAAAACAACAACACACAATCAAATTCCGTTTGTGTCATCTTGATTTTCCTTAGCCTGCTAATAACAATTAACTTTATCTTTCCTAGGAATTCCTACAGAGAGCTTGTAAGCGCATGCTGTTGATATCTATATAAAATATATACCGGCTCAGAATGGAATTTGATCTTACTGCAGTGATAACCTTCATTGACAAGAGGATTCACAAACACATGTGTACGTACACATTTAAATAAAACTCCGCACTCAGGTACCTGGTATTCTATTGAACATGCCTAGCCAACATGGCATGGTCTCCTGGAGATACTGATTGAAATTACATTAACATGCTGCTCATAACTTTGTCAAAAAAGACAGCTTTTGCATGCAGACATTTTCAGTAGAGAATTATGAATCTCTGTGTGTGTTTGTCACTTTGTGTGCCATGCATTATATGACTGAGTATGAAAACTGATTGTGTCAGATACCAAGTAACGCAGCCATCAAGTTAATCCCACAAAACATACAAGACCAACAACACTTACCCAGCAATACACTCGCAGTAGGCTCCAAGTGCCTGTCCGGTCAGCGTCCCCCCACAACAGCGTACCGTACACTTCGTTGCGAGTCTGCTTCATTGACGTCAGCACACTCGCTCTGAGTCTGATCACCACAGTTGCTTACTAGCTGTTGTGCCATGCAGAAAGACATTTTATGCACACAGTATGTCTATTGTTTACACCAAGGTTTTGCATTCTTCGCGCTGGATGCGTCGTATAACTTGTCGAACGTCGACGCAGTAGTATCAGTAAGAAAGTTGATCCAGAGATCTGCAGATCTGTGGTCGATCACCTCTGCTTCGCTTATGCAGGGGAAGTTCGCCAAGTCTTTCGTCCATATACCACCAATAGCCGTTTCAAACCATACCTTCGTGCATGTCCTTGACTTTTAGTTCATGATTTTGAACAAGATAATCCGTTTTCTTGCAGAATTTCTCAAAGTAATCCTCTGGCAATAGTACTTCGAGCACCGACAGTGAAAGAGGTATTTCAGGCTGCCCCTTATTTCCGGTTATCAGAGAGAGGCTGCTGTGCCCTAAAATCTGATTGGTCGAAACGCTGGGGGCAAAGGTTATACGAAAAAGGTTTCGATTTTGGGGTTGAAATCTATTAAATGTTACCACCAATTTTCTTCACATGCAAGAAACTGACATGCTTTTCTTCCTTAAATAATTTCACTTCTTAATTTTACCAGGAAACAACATTTCAGTCTTGAGTATATTTCGAGGGGGAAATATGTACACAGGCGAAAGATGAAATCGTGACACCGGTTCACTTTTTTTCTGTCTTGTTATTTTTTTGAAATTGTGTAACGACAGCCTTGTTCTCAATGGTATTTTCATTAATTCTGTCGCTCTGATTGTCTGTCTGAATGCGTATTGGTGCTGTCCAGTTCGGAAATCGATATCAGGCACAGAATCATGTGCTAGACAAAAACGAGCATTTTGGAGCAAGTGATTAGCCGGCGATGTTTAGATTGAGTCGGCGATTGAGTTGAATTTTAAATCATATTATATAAGTCCAGTAGAACCGATCTGCGCCGTTTTTGGAGAGCAGTAACTGTTGGCCATTTACAATCCGCCACAGTATGTTATGCTGGTTCTAAAATGCCTGTTTGCATGATGGTTAATCGGCCACCAACATCGAACGCAGAAGAAGAAGAAGAAGATGATGGTTAATACAATGATAGCAGCCAAAACAGTCGTCTGTCACTGGCAGTGCCAGTAGTGCCACACCTATTGACCTAAACAAAGCTACTGCTGATTGTAGTTGGAGTATGCAGGTGCATCATTCCGTGCAGTTTAGAATAAACAGACATTACAAATTGTTCATTCTCTCATTTTTATTTGAACACCTTTGTCTTTGATCTGTAGTGTAACTGTAAACATTCATTCAGCCTTTCAGTTTCAATTTTCATTCACCAATGCAAGCCACTCAAACGGCAATAGGAAATTACAGTCATTCTCTTGCACCATTCCCCTTTTCAAAACATTTGACCTTGCAATTAATGATAGGATTTGTATTGATGTCATGCAAACATTAGGCAAAGAATTGTAAAGTGGATTGCTACATGACAAAGTATGATGTCCAGGGCAGGGGTGTACTTTAACCTTTTGGCTACCATCCAGGGGGCCGCTAAGTAAGCAATTTGAACCGGTCCCCAAAAAATCCCAAACGGCCCCCAACCAGCCCGGATTTCTTACAACCACCTTAGCTGCTCGTGCCGACATACGTTGCATTTGTAGCTCAAAGTCCAACGCGTGTACATGCAACTACAATGTGAAAGTTTAAAGATTGGACAGCTAGCTATTGGGAGAAAAAAGGTAGTCTCGAGCGGCGCGAGAAACATGGCGTCCAAAGCTGGTGTAAAATGCGAAAGCCTCTTTGCTCGCCTGTTCCGATTTTAAACAGCGTTGCGTAAACTTGCAGCTTTCTGATCAAAGAAATTTAAGGTCGCCAGACGGGCGGGTGGAGAGGAATTTTGAATTCGCCCAACGTGGTTTGAACCCGCTGCAGGTGTTAAGGTACAGCCCTGATGTCAGATTATAAAAAAAACACAACTAAGTTTAATGCATTGTAATTTGTACATGCATGAATACTAACATTCTTTGAATGAGGAATAAAACTTTTTCCTGCCAAAATAAAAAGTACGACCTAAGTAACAGGTAACTAGCTTTACATCGGTTTTAGGTGATGTTTTCTTCCATGCATTCTTTTCTTCCTGTATTGTTAATATTAATAATGATATAATGTGTGTTTGTCTGTAGGTGCGGTCACTGCAAAAACCTTGCGCCCGAGTATGAAAAAGCTGCTGAAAGACTGCTGAAGAATGATCATCCAGTGAGCCTTGCAAAGGTATTGTCCAATTATAAATCTGTCTTGTTGGTGATAAACCTGTGTGTATTGTTGGCTTGTTTTGTGCAGTTATATATTTATTGCTTAGTCATGCAGTCACTCAGTTGGAGCAAAGGAATTTGGTAATGGCACTTCTCCCTTAACTCATTGTCTCCTAGGTACAGATATTTCCGTACCCACTCATATGGCTCCAGCTGACCAGGTAGGGATATATCCGCTCAGACTGTTAGCTTCAGTCGCTTCCTGTAACGTCCATCTAACGCCTGCATTCCAGCATGTTCAGGCATGAGCAAGATCGGTCGCCCACTCGCCACAGGCGACCAGAAATGAGTGTGGGCGAGTAGAAAGTCTTATAATGTTCGCCCACTTGGCGAGTGTAAATTTTGGGTCTGTGGATTATCATTTTCCGAGCGACGATTGTCTGATGCGAAGCACGTTGTCGTCTACAATTGCTAAAATTAGATGTGGTCGAAGCTCCAGTTCCAGCTGATCGGGAAATTCTCTTTAGTGACCATGAACCAATCAGAATGACCATATGATTTCAGGGTTATCAGGACTTTTCGTTGACGCGATTTTAACCAATCAGAATTGTCAACGCACCATGTGTGTCTCAGAAGCCTAGGCAGATCTGAAGCTGTAAACATGTAGAAATACTTGCACAACTGCCAGCTCCTCCCCCCCTCCCCCCCTCCAAAAAAAAAAGCCAAACCAGAGGGAACGGAGTCCCAAAGATTGACAAAAGTATGACTCCGAACAGAGGAAGCGTTCCTTCCAGGCAGACTATACGAAATCTGACTGGTGAGCAGAGAGACTGGCTAAACTATGATCGGGGAAAAAAACGTCATGTTGTGTACTGCTTGCGAAAAGCATGCCGCATCTGAGAAGGAGAGAAAGGGGCCATTCGTTGTTGGTACGGACAAATTTAAGGTAGAAAACATACGTGCACACGAAACATCAAAGTCTCACCAACAAAACACCAAAAAATGGGTAAACTCAAACAAAAAAGTCGAAAACACCGAGGGGGGACACGCTATAAGCACCAGCTAACGCAAGACCAGCGTGCTCGTGTCGCCCAACTGATGCGATCTGTACAGGCGCTTGCAAAGACCTGCTCGCCTTTCACCACGTTTGAATGGATGGAATCGTTTTGTTTTTTGGAAACTCATTTTTGTGGGCGAGTGAATTTGTTTGTGGGCTAGTCAATTTTGAATTTCCCTAGCCCACAAGGCGAGTGAAAATTCTGGAACTTGCTCATGCCTGATGTTGATACACAGTTTCTACATTTCTGAGTGACCTGCTGCAGCACAGCTGGTCTCGGCTATAAAAAAAAACTTGGTCAACATAGGTGGGGTAGAAAGGGGTCCAAACTTTTTGTGTTTATCGTCTGTGTCCAGCTGTTCTGTGTATGCATGACAGATCGGATGTGTGTTTTGCATTTGAGTAACTAATACATGTACTTCAACAACTTAATATGTCTGTCTGAACAGGTCGACTGTAGTGTTGAGACTAAGATCTGCAAAGAATATGGTGTGTCCGGCTACCCAACTTTGAAGATATTCAGGAATGGAGAATTCAGCAAGGATTATGATGGTCCCAGGGAGGCTGGTATGTGTCATGCACTGTATCAGGATTATGCTTTGAACTCAGTAAATCGTTACCAGAGCTGTAAGCAGAATCACTGCTTCAAGTTCAAGAAAAATGTTCAAGTACATTAATTTTACTTCCACATATGACTAAGTGCCAAAAGGTGCGCACAAAAAGCGGACAAAGGGGCTAAAAAATAAAAGTTGACAAACACGACTGATATTGTGATTTTTGTTAAGACAACAGATGCTGGAACCCAATTACGAAAAGAAAAGATAAATTTACCCAAATGATTTTACAAATAACGATAATTCTGTTCGTTTTATCATTCAAAACGGCACTGAGTCATAGCATTAAGGTTATCTCGCACGTTTTTAAAGCTAGGGCTTTGAAACTTGGCACACAACCAAAGTATAATGACCTCCAGGTATGGTGCACATCACATTAAACAACATTGAATTTCAAGGTCACAGCGAGGTTAAATTTCCTTTGCAAACTGGAAAATTGTCGTTGTCACGTCTTACATGTTTTAATACTAGATCAGTTAGACTTTACATACTTCACATACTTTCAGCATCATTAAAAGTGACCTGCTGGTTAATCTTTGTCAAAGTTCAAGGTCACAGCGGGGTCACATCTGGTCCAAATGTGGAATATTTTCAATTTATTCAGCGCGTTTATAGCACGAGCTTTGAAAATACAGACAGTTCTAGTGTATAATGTTCACACACGATTAAAGTCTGGTTGAAAAAGTCAAGGTCACAGCAGGGTCGCGTTGAGGTCAAACATATACATTTTTCAATGAGGTTTTCTCATATGTTTTTGAAGCTAGGGCCTTGAAACTTGGCACACTACGCAAGTTAAATTAAACCTCATCAAATTCCAAGGTCACAGTAAGGTTAAAGATCCTTTAATTAAGGATATTTTCTAAAAAAGGTGACCGCCTGGTTAATGTTTGTCAAATTTCAAGGTCACAGCAGTGCCATCTGGCTTAAACTTTGAAAAATTGTCAATTTCTTCAACTAGTTTTATAGTGTTTGAAGTCATTCACACATGATGAAAGTCTGGTTGATAAAATCAAACGTCAAGGTCGCAGCGGGGTCGCATTGAAGTCAGACACATACAATTGTCATTTTCACGAACGCCTTTTAAGCAACACCTTTGAAACTTCACACATTCCAAAGTTTTGATGTTGTTTGGTTATAATCAAAGTGTGGTCAATTTCCATGATTGAGAGCATTCAGAGGGATCAAGTTGAGGTCACACAAAAAGTGATAATCTTTATAAAACTCACGTTTGCTGCTATTGCTCACTTGACATTGGTGAAAGTGCTTATTTTATAATTGTTGATCTTGATGTTTTGACCAATTAATATTACCAGGATCAACCATACCAGATTTCAAAGTCCAGAAGTTGTCAAACCTCAAACCTGTTGGAAGTTTCAAAGATTTAAGCATCAACAAATTTCTATTTGATTTGACCTTAAATAACAGATTTGACCTTAAATCTTAAAACAGATCAACCAGACTTTGGTTTTATATAAATTGAAGTTCAATACAATTTCCTTTTTTTTTTACCCAAACCATAACGCCACTTTGACCTTGACATTTGACTAAGGTCGACCAGACTTGGTTCATGTTTGCTGGTGTTGTCCATTTGTAAATGTACTGATATCTGAAATATGACATGACTTATGTTTTGTCGTTCCATGCTACATGCAGTGTCCGAACAATCTCATTTTTACCCACACGAGACCCTGCTATGACCTTCACATTTCTCAAGGATCAACCTTGAATTCTCCATGTTGAACAATCATTAAGCAAAAGCGTTGTTTGAAGTTTGAAGGTTCTAGCTTCAAAAATCTCTGAAAAAATATGTTTCATCCGTTTTCTGAACCACATGTGACCCAGCCGTGACCTTGAAATCTGACAAGGGTCAACAAGACTTTTACCATGCATGGGGGCGATTAAACCCCAAATGTGTGTGAAGTTTCAAGGTTTCAACTTAAAAAACGTCTGAGAAAAATATACATTTTCCTTTTTGGACAATGTGTTGCACGCAAGACAACACGACAAACGCTCGTGTTATCATTCTTTTACTTTAAGGTCGACTTGCGTGCCCGCTCTTTCGCTAATCTCAATTAAAATTCATCTTGGAAGTTCGGTTTTATTACGCTTTTAATTAAGAAGATTAAACTAAGACAACAAATAGTTAGTTTTACCCATTAAACTCGATAAGGTAGTGACATTTTATGTTGAACGCAAGATGGTGTCGCACGCAAGATCTGAAAAGATGTTGACGACATAATTTCAACACTTGATAGCGCATTCGTGGTTCGTGATTTCTTCACAAATTTTGAACACAGAATGTGTCACGTGGTTCCGTAGATGAAGTAGATCTTTGTACATGTAAATTTTGTTTTTAAAAGAAAATAACCGTTAATTACCGAACATTTTGTCGCACGCAAGATATGACGAAATTTTCAAATCGTTTTCAAAAATGCTGTTCAAAAGTTCTGCAGTCTTTGCTGGATTACTTGAAATTAAGACAGCAGTTTGAGACACCGTTATCGCTTGACGTGTCGACATCAATTTCAGAATTTTTGAAAAAGAAATTTAGTAAATATCTGCGATTGAAAAATGTATGCCGTGATGACGACACATCTTGCGTGTGACACCTTAAAATTCGGTTATCGAAAAAAAAAAATTCTCTCGAGATTTAGATTTGACGTTTGGTCTCGTCTGTAAAGCGATGTTTCAGGCATTCAATCAAACTAAATGCAATTCATTTGTGCTTCTTGTTATTTTTCTGTGGCATATTCAAAACACGAGGTATCACGATGTCCGTTTTCAGATGGCCGGTTTTGGCGTTATTTTTGACTTTAAACAAAGATAACTTCAAAACCGTTCAAGTCAGACACACGAAATTATGTCCACTATCTCTTCGCACATTCATCCACACACACACCAATTTTCAGCAGACACACGTTTTTAGAAACATTTTTATTGTAAAACAAAGTCGTCTTCTGTTCTGTGAGCACCTTTTGGCACTTAGTCATATGTATAACACTGCTCAAATAAATAAACTACAGAAGCAAAAGTGAGTCTATGTACTCACCCGAGTCGTCCGTCCGGACGTCCGGAAAACTTTAACGTTGGATATTTCTTGGACACTATTCAGTCTATCAGTACCAAATTTGGCAAGATGGTGTATGATGACAAGGCCCCAAAAAACATACATAGCATCTTGACCTTGCTTCAAGGTCAAGGTCGCAGGGGCCATAAATGTTGCCTAAAAAACAGCTATTTTTCACATTTTTCCCATTTTCTCTGAAGTTTTTGAGATTCAATACCTCACCTATATATGATATATATAGGGCAAAGTAAGCCCCATCTTTTGTTACCAGTTTGGTTTACCTTGCTTCAAGGTCAAGGTCACAGGAGCTCTTCAAAGTTGGATTGTATACATATTTTGAAGTGACCTTGACCCTGAACTATGGAAGATAACTGTTTCAAACTTAAAAATTATGTGGGGCACATGTTATGCTTTCATCATGAGACACATTTGGTCACATATGATCAAGGTCAAGGTCACTTTGACCCTTATGAAATGTGACCAAAATAAGGTAGTGAACCACTAAAAGTGACCATATCTCATGGTAGAAAGAGCCAATAAGCACCATTGTACTTCCTATGTCTTGAATTACCAGCTTTGTGTTGCATGACCTTGGATCACCTTGACCTTGGGTCAAGGTCACATGTATTTTGGTAGGAAAAATGTGTAAAGCATGTGAGTCGTATGGGCTTTGCCCTTCTTGTTTCATATTTTCTAACCTTCGTACATCAATGATTAAAATCATTTAGTATTCACAACTGTTAAGAAGTGCAGTTCATATACTACTCACTAGCGATTTGCAGCACTAACTTTTGTGCAAAGTTTGATGCATATGTGGCTGACTTTATTCTTTTTATTTCCAGATGGCATTGTTAAGGTCATGGGGAAAGAGGGTGGGCCAAGCTCCAAGGAGCTGAAGACAAAGAAAGAGTTTGATGACTTTGTTGGCCGTGAAGACGGAAGTGTCGTGGGTGAGTTTCTTTTGTTAATCGTCTTCTCAATTTTATGTAACTGCCAAGCATTCTGGATTTCTGAGGATCGTTGCGGAAGTACATTTGACATAACGAGTTAGGCCTAAAAAAAAAATAGGTGTGGTTACGGTAACCCGACCTACCCTATTTTTTGGGGCCGACCCTATAACTTTTTATTACATTTGTCAAAAAAATACCCAAAACAACAAGTAAACGAGTGCAGAAAACGCAATGAAAGCGAAAGCGCCCGAGTCGCACACTTATTTCCCTGTCAAGTAGGTTTAATTTGTACACATTAGAAAAAAAAGTAAAAAAAAAAAAAAAGTGATTGCCTACCTTCCTACCCTATTTTTTTTTGGCTATGTTACCGTAACCACACCTATTATTTTTTTTGGCCTGATGGAATAGACGAATTCCGAAAATAACTGTCGGGTTTGTATGGGTTGTAAATTCCCTTGCTTTTGATTTGACTCTGACAAACATTGGAGGGGCCAATAACTAGCAAGGCTTGTGTCGGAAACATGTGGACAGGAGCATGTGTGAAGTTATTTGTCAGAGGGAAAGCAATCCATACAAACCTTAGTTATTTTCAAAAAACGTCTATTAAAACCCCCCTCAAGTGTTGTTCCCAGGTCATGACATTTTGAACAATTTATTTTGAATCAAGGGCCTACTGAACAGTGAACTTGTCTTCTGTGTCTGGTAACAACACTACCCCTCATTTGGTTCATTACCAGTGGTTCACTGGTTAGCAGTGTATTTGTGTGTCATTACTGTCAAACAGCACTTGTGAACTCTTCACTTCTAGTTGGAGTTTTGTTTAATTTCATAAAATTCAATTTGCAAAACAAAGGGGGTTACATGCAGTTTGTTTATATGTTATGTAAACCACTTGCAATTTCATATTCTCACGCTTTGAATTTTGCAGGATTCTTCACTGATGCTGACAGTGAACAGGCAAAAACGTTTCAGAAGTTGGCTGACAGTTTTGATGATCTTCTGTTTGCACACACTTATTCTTCACAAGTCATGGACAAGTTGAAATACAAAGAGTGAGTTCTGCTATTTCAGCTACAGATGTATAACTTTTTCTTTATCTTTGTTTTTAGAGTGTAGAGCCTTAGGTGTTGATTAGGACCAGCTGATGTACTGTTTGAGAAAGTTGGATTGTCTCACAAAGTCTCATGATACCAGCTGTTCAAGATATTGCAATCTGTCTTACTACGTCCTACAGTTCAAACATTAACAAGAATGACGCTTTTGTAAATTAATACCTTTTTGACTCACATGCGAAGCAAAAGTGAGTCTATGTACTCACCCGAGTCGTCCGTCCGTCCGTCCCCCCCGTCCGTCGGACGTCCGTCCGGAAAACTTTAACGTTGGATATTTCTTGGACACTATTCAGTCTATCAGTACCAAATTTGGCAAGATGGTGTATGATGACAAGGCCCCAAAAAACATACATAGCATCTTGACCTTGCTTCAAGGTCAAGGTCGCAGGGGCCATAAATGTTGTCTAAAAAACAGCTATTTTTCACATTTTCCCCATTTTCTCTGAAGTTTTTGAGATTGAATACCTCACCTATATATGATATATAGGGCAAAGTAAGCCCCATGCTTCTAGGTCAAGGTCACAGGAGCTCTTCAAAGTTGGATTGTATACATATTTTGAAGTGACCTTGACCCTGAACTATGGAAGATAACTGTTTCAAACTTAAAAATTATGTGGGGCACATGTTATGCTTTCATCATGAGACACATTTGGTCACATATGATCAAGGTCACTTTGACCCTTATGAAATGTGACCAAAATAAGGTAGTGAACCACTAAAAGTGACCATATCTCATGGTAGAAAGAGCCAATAAGCACCATTGTACTTCCTATGTCTTGAATTAACAGCTTTGTGTTGCATGACCTTGGATGACCTTGACCTTGGGTCAGGGTCACATGTATTTTGGTAGGAAAAATGTGTAAAGCAGTTCTTAGTGTACGATGTCATTGCTAGGTTTAGTTATTTGACAGGGTCAAGGTCATGTAAAGGTCAAGGTCAAGCATGTGAGTCGTATGGGCTTTGCCCTTCTTGTTTTTCTGATCCATATGTTCTTGTCCATTTGGGAATTTCACTGGAGGATTCTTGTGAACATGAGTTTTCAGGGGCATATACCCTGCAGAATAAAGTCATGGGATCTGAAAATGAAACATTGGTGTTTACTGTTCCTTGTGTGTTGCAGTGAAGTTGTCCTGTTCCGACCCAAAGTGATGGCGAGCAAGTTTGAGGAGACAGCTGTCAAATTTACTGGTGACGCCACCAAGCTGCACAAGCTGAAGGGATTCTTGACAGATGAGGCGTATGTTTATTTTATAATCTAAACAGGGGTTCTACTCATTGCAAAATGTTTTGTAAATGTCAAAATATTTTGGTGCCATGGGCAGACCTGTTTTGGAGTAATTTATTACTATTTTTTTTAGGATTTTGGGGGGAAAATACTCCATTTGAGTCCAGACTACGATATTCTAATGTGCTTCAAATTAGGTTTATGTTGCTAATGTTGGCGTTTGTAACCACTGGGTTACTATTTTGGTCATCAGATTACTATTTTTGAGTCACTTGAGAAAAAGTGACGGCCGGCCGGCCGTCCGTAGACACCACCTTAACGTTGGACTTTTCTCGGAAACTATCAAAGCGATCGGGCTCATATTTTGTTTAGTCGTGACCTCCAATGACCTCTACACTTTAACGATGGTTTCGTTGACCTTTGACCTTTTTCAAGGTCACAGGTCAGCGTCAAAGGAAAAATTAGACATTTTATATCTTTGACAAAGTTCATCGGATGTGATTGAAACTTTGTAGGATTATTCTTTACATCAAAGTATTTACATCTGTAGCCTTTTACGAACGTTATCAGAAAAAACAAGGGAGATAACTAGCCTTTTCTGTTCGGCAACACACAACTTAACGTTGGGCTTTTTTCGGAAACTATAAAAGTGACCGGGCTCAAATTTTATGTGAACGTGACTCATTGTGTTGTGAATAGCAATTTCTTCCTGTCCATCTGATGCCTCATATAATATTCAGAACTGCGAAAGTGACTCGATCGAGCGTTTGCTCTTCTTGTTTTACTTGACCATTACTCTCGTCAAGTTTTGGGGGTAAACAGGTCTGCATGGGTATTTTAGCTGTATTTGGCCAATCAAAGCTTTGCAACTCAGTCAGTCAGCCCAGCCTAAATTATAAACACTGATCACTGCTTCATTCTTTGTATATATATCGATATACATGTATACACCAAAAAAGAAGAAACATTTTATATACATGATATGTTAAAACAAGTCGCGTAAGGTGAAAATACAACATTATTTTAGTCAAGCTCAGTCGAACTCACAGAATGAAACTGAACGCATTGCATTTTTTCTGCAAGACCGTACTTTCGTAGCGTCGTCTGTCCACCGCTCGTAGCAAAGGCAGTGAAATTAACAATCAAAAAAAGCGCGGTAGCGGTTGCGCTGAGGAGGATAGCACGCTTTTCTATATCTCTATTCTTTTTAACTCTCTGAACTTTTTTTTTAATCCAAACATATAACCCCCCGTGGGTTTGGGGGAAGAATTTACCCGATGCTCCCCAGCATGTCGTAAGAGGCGACTAACGGATTCTGTTTCTCCTTTTACCCTTGTTAAGTGTTTCTTGTATAGAATATAGTCAATGTTTGTAATGATTTTAGTCAAGCAGTATGTAAGAAATGTTAAGTCCTTTTTACTGGAAACTTGCATTCTCCCAGTAAGGTCATATATTGTACTACGTTGCAATTTTTTGATTAGTGCTTTTGTGAACAAGAAACAATTAACAAGTGGCTCTATCCCATCTCCCCCCCTTTCCCCGTCGCGATATAACCTTCGTGGTTGAAAACGACGACACCAAATAAGAAAGAAAGAAAGAAACATATCATATCTATATGTTTTTGGAATCAGGAACGAACAAGGAATCAGATGAAATTGTTTTTAAATCGATTTCGGAAATTTAATTTTAATCATAATTTTTAAATTTTCAGAGCTTGTTTTTAATCCGAATATAACATATTTATATGTTTTTGGAATAAAAAAATTATGAAGAATACGATAAACGTAAGTTTGGATCGTTTTATAAAAAAATAATTTTGATTACAATTTTTGACTCACATGCGAAGCAAAAGTGAGTCTATGTACTCACCCGAGTCATCCGTCCGTCCGGACGTCCGTCCGTCCGTCCGGAAAACTTTAACGTTGGATATTTCTTGGACACTATTCAGTCTATCAGTACCAAATTTGGCAAGATGGTGTATGATGACAAGGCCCCAAAAAACATACATAGCATCTTGACCTTGCTTCAAGGTCAAGGTCGCAGGGGCCATAAATGTTGTCTAAAAAACAGCTATTTTTCACATTTTTCCCATTTTCTCTGAAGTTTTTGAGATTGAATACCTCACCTATATATGGTATATAGGGCAAAGTAAGCCCCATCTTTTGATACCAGTTTGGTTTACCTTGCTTCAAGGTCAAGGTCACAGGAGCTCTTCAAAGTTGGATTGTATACATATTTTGAAGTGACCTTGACCCTGAACTATGGAAGATAACTGTTTCAAACTTAAAAATTATGTGGGGCACATGTTATGCTTTCATCATGAGACACATTTGGTCACATATGATCAAGGTCAAGGTCACTTTGACCCTTATGAAATGTGACCAAAATAAGGTAGTGAACCAGTAAAAGTGACCATATCTCATGGTAGAAAGAGCCAATAAGCACCATTGTACTTCCTATGTCTTGAATTAACAGCTTTGTGTTGAATGACCTTGGATGACCTTGACCTTGGGTCAAGGTCACATGTATTTTGGTAGGAAAAATGTGTAAAGCAGTTCTTAGTGTATGATGTCATTGCTAGGTTTAGTTATTTGACCTTGACCCTGAAGGTCAAGGTCATGTAAAGGTCAAGCATGTGAGTCGTATGGGCTTTGCCCTTCTTGTTAGATTTTAAATGACCAAAGTCATTAATTAATTTTTAAGCCTCCAAGCTGAAATGCAATACAGTAAAACCTGTCTCTAAAGGACACCCTTGGGGTGTGGTAATGGTGTCCCTATTAGACAGGTGTCCTTTCTTCACAGGTGGAGGGGCCGGGGCAATATTTTACAAAGAGCACTGAAAGAGAGAGAGAGAGAGAGAGAGAGAGAGAGAGAGAGAGAGAGAGAGAGAGAGAGAAAATTGAGCTATTGAATACATAGGCTACAGTAGAACCCCCTGTTTACGACTTTGGAAAAACCTTGAAAATTAGGTCGTAAAAGAGGGGGGGGGGGGGGGTCGTAAAAGGGGGGTTTGAGTTTTTGGCCCGGGCGGTCATGAATTTGGTTGCCGTGTATCTACTGTCATGTTTACACACAAACACACAGTTGCAGTTTACTGTCGTATCAAAACACACACGCACAGACACACACCCAAACACATTGCAGCAGAACAACTTGAACTCAAATTTCAAAGAAAATTTACTCATGGCGTAATACTCGCTCCCCGCTGAGTGAAGCACATTTGACATTGTGGCGCAACCAGTAAAATCCGAATGTCCTAACTCGATAGAAAGCATAACGACTTTTCTCCCGAATCATCTTTCCGCTCATATGAATGATTCTTCGCCTTGCATCGCTGAACTTGACCACGATCGTTGAGGTCTTCGTACAGGCTCCTCTCTTTGCGTACTTTCGCTTCGCTATCCTTTTCACCATCTAGATAACACCACAGGATTTTCGTATTCCCGACTCCCAAGGAAGTCGCCGCGGATTGCCACTTAGCTCGATTAGCGATTACTTTATTAGCTCTCTACTCAAGAGTCTGCGCTTTTCTTTTTCTTTCGCGAATCTTCGTTTGTCAACAAGACAGTCGTCGTGACAAGATAGTGTGCAGAAAAAAACGGATGTATCAGGATCTCGCGCGCGCGAGATTTCATTTTTGACTCCCATGCGAAGCAAAAGTGAGTCTACAGTCGAGACCGGATGTAAGAAAGTCGTCGGGACCCACTTTTTGTCTTTCATACATCCGGTCTTTACTAAATCCGGTTAACCGGATGTATGAAAATATTGTGGATTGACTTTCATACATCCGGCCACGTGCCTGTTACTTGATAAAAGTAGGGTTTTTTTTCATATCATTTTTTTTATTTATTTGTCTTTTTATGTTTAAATGTTTTGATACATATCCTTGTTAGAAGAAAAGGTTTGTGAATAACAAGTGGAAAAGTACATGTACTTACATACACTCACACAGTCAGGACAACCGATAGAAAGAGCAACTGTTTGTGTAAGGAACTGTTCTGCTTTGCATAAGGCCGTGCACTCTCCGCCCCCCACCCCCCCTCCCGTCCCTCTGTGTGTGTGTGTGTTTGTGTTTGTGTGTGGCTCAACTGTATTGTGTGTGTTCCCTCCACAACCCTTTTGCGCTTTTGACAATGTTTTTGGTCGTGGAAGCTTTGTAATGACCAATGGCGTAGCAAATAACATTTTCTGAGTTCTCTCTCTCTCCCTCTCTCTCTCTCTCTCTCTCTCTCTCTCTCTCTCTCTCTCTCTCTCTCTCTCTCTCTCTCTCTCTCTCTCTCCAAAATGCACACATTTATAACACACACACACACACGCGCGCGCACTGAATACAAAAAAGTGAGTTAAACTTAAAACCAGTTTAATCGATTAAAACAACAACAACAACAACATAAAAAAAACTGAGTCACACCCACGACCAATGCCTCTGGTTCTAATTGTACAAAAAAATGCCTTCCTGGGCTATTATGGCTCTTCAGTCATGACAAATTTATAACAGGCTAAAATGACTGAATAGACAAACAAAACAGATTATTAATGGAGTTAAACATAAAATCAGTTTAATGGATAAAATCAACAACAACAAGAACATAAAAACAACAACAAGAACATAAAAACAACATAACATACAACAAAAAAAATACAACAACATAAAATACAACAACATAAAAAACAACAACATAAAAAGATAACAACTGATTCACATCCTTGACCAATGTCTCTGGTTATAAATGTAACAAAAATGGCTTCTGGGCTTTTATGGGTCTTCGTGACGAATTTGTAACAGCTTAAAAAAATGATGGAATGGAGAAACAAATTAAACAGAACAACTCGTTGACAGCTATAGAATCTGGATAAAAATCAGATGGTGGGGAAGTTTTCAGGGCATCCTCATTTGGTGACTTGGGTCTACTTTCGTTTTCTTACAACCGATCTTGCTTCTTCTTCTTCCATTTAACGCCCAGGGTCAACATTCTGACTATTAGTGGCGCATTGAGACTTAATGCCGTGTGAGATGGAATTTTTTTTTTTTTTTTACTTTATTCCAAGTCCCACGGGTATTTGTTGGACATTTTTATCTATGCCTTTACAATTTTGCCAGGAAAGACCCTTTTGTCAATCGTGGGATCTTTAACGTGCACACCCCAATGTAGTGTACACGAAGGGACCTCGGTTTTTCGTCTCATCCGAAAGACTAGCACTTGAACCCACCACCTAGGTTAGGAAAGGGGGGAGAAAATTGCGGCCTGACCCAGGCCTGAACACGCAACCTCTCGCTTCCGAGCGCAAGTGCGTTACCACTCGGCCACCCAGTCCCTTGCAACAATCAATCAATCAATCAATGAGTCTTATATCGCGCATATTCCGTGGGTACAGTTCTAGGCGCTCTGCAGTGATGCCGTGTGAGATGAAATTTTATACGGCCAGTAATTGCAGCCATTTCGGCGCATATTTACCTTTCACGGCCTATTATTCCAAGTCACACGGGTATAGGTAGACAATTATTAACTGTGCCTAAGCAATTTTTGCCAGGAAAGACCCTTTTGTCAATCGTGGGATCTTTAACGTGCACACCCAATGTAGTGTACACGGGGGGGGGGGGGGGGGGGGGGGGGGGGGGGAGTTCGGACACCGAAGAGAGTCTGCACACAAATTTGACTCTGAAATAAAGTCCGGCCTTTGTCGAAGATTGCTTGACTAGAATTTCAATCAATTTTATTGAAAAATGAGGGTGTGACAGTGTCGCCTCAACTTTTACAAAATGCCGTATATGACGTCATCAAAGACATTTATCGAAAACATGAAAAAAACGTCTGGGGATATCATACTCATGAAAAATTTCATAAAGATCGGTCCAGTAGTTTACTCTGAATGGCTCTACACACACACAGACACACACCCACACACCACGACCCTCGTCTCGATTCCCCCCTCTATGTTAAAACATTTAGTCAAACTTTACTAAATGTAACAAGTCGCGTAAGGCAAAAATACAACATTTAGTCAAGTAGCTGTCGAACTCACAGAATGAAACTGAACGCAATGCCATTTTTCAGCAAGACCGTATACTCGTAGCATCGTCAGTCCACCGCTCATGGCAAAGGCAGTGAAATTGACAAGAAGAGCGGGGTAGTAGTTGCGCTAAGAAGGATAGCACGCTTTTCTGTACCTCTCTTTGTTTTAACTTTCTGAGCGTGTTTTTAATCCAAACATATCATATCTATATGTTTTTGGAATCAGGAACCGACAACGAATAAGATGAAAGTGTTTTTAAATTGATTTCGACAATTTAATTTTGATAATAATTTTTATATATTTAATTTTCAGAGCTTGTTTTTAATCCAAATCTATCTATCTATCTATACATATAATAAAAGAGAGTGTCTGTCTGTCTGTGTGTCTGTCTGTGGTCGCCATACCTCAGAGATGGCAAGAGGCAGGAACAAGATGTGCATGGACACTCCCTAGGAGCCGCAGATGTGCACATGGGTTTTAGTTTCTTGATTCATTGTTTCCTTTCTCAGATTATGGACCTCCCATTTATTGAATACAGCCTATATGGTGCAAGACCAGTTCAGTGCCTACTGTTCACCTGTAGCAAGCACGTCATGCCAGTGATATTAGAGACTCGCTATTGCTCCTATGAGGGGAAGAAATGAAGAATGAAAAATTAACTGGACAGTTCCAGAAATTTCTAGAAGGTAAGGGAGATAACTGTTCACCTGTAGCAAGCACATCATGCCAGTGATATTAGAGACTTGCTATTGCTCCTATGAGGGGAAGAAATGAAGAATGAAAAATTAACTGGACAGTTCCGGAAATTTCTAGAGGGTAAGGGAGATAACTCTTTTTTGTCTGTGGTCGCCATACCTCTGAGATGGCAAGAGGCAGGAACAAGATAGTGTGCACGTACACTCCCTAGGTGCCGCGGATGTGCACCTGGGTTTTAGTTTCTTGATTCATTGTTTCCTTTCTCAGATTATGGACCTCCCATTTATTGAATACAGCCTATATGGTGCAAGACCAGTTCAGTGCCTACTGTTCACCTGTAGCAAGCACATCATGCCAGTGATATTAGAGACTCGCTATTGCTCCTATGAGGGGAAGAAATGAAGAAAGAAAAATTAACTGGACAGTTCCGGAGATTTCTAGAAGGTAAGGGAGACTGAACTCTTTTTTTGTATCCAAACAAAGGAGGTAAAGCTAATGATAATGGGATAGCGAGCGTCCTAAATTGCTACAGGGCTCCGCTTACTCCCGGGCGAAGCCGGGCTTAACTGCTATACATATAATAAAAGAGAGTGTCTGTCTGTCTGTGTGTCTGTCTGTGGTCGCCATACCTCAGAGATGGCAAAAGATAAGCACAAGATATTTTGCATGCACACTGCCCTGGACCCACAAATGTGCACCTGGGTTTTAGTTTCTCCAGACATTGTTTCCTTCCTCGGATAATGACCCTCCCCATCTATCAATACAGTCTACATAGTGCAAGGGAGGTAAGTCATGCTTTGTCACCCACGGAAGGGAGGTAACTCTGATCAAACCAGTATACCGTGTCATTCTCAAGGGTTACCCCCCGCCCGCTATCATCCCGCCGACCCCCCCCCCCCCCCCCACACACACACACACACACTAACCCTGCCTCCTGCTCCCCCTCCCTGCCTTCCAGATCATCGCGAATAATGTTTACGAAACGATCGCCTCAGTGACAGATCACGAGAATTTACAGATTTCTCTCCCCTGTTCAAAAAGGTATGACGCGCTCACTCATGAGGTATGCGTGCTTTGATCAGACGGTAACTACATTGGGTGTGAGAAGGGGAAACAAATCACGAAGAACACATTGAACCAGCTCACACTGTCATTTTTCTTATCCACATTGGAATAAGATTCGAGAGGTTTCTGAGAGAGGGGAGAGCAGAAACACCCGGGCGAAGCCGGGCCTGACTGTGTCTGTCTGTGAGGACAGGAACGCGATAGTGTGCATCAACAATGCCTAGGAGCCGCAGATATGCACCTGGGTTTTAGTTTCTTGATTTATTGTTTACTTTCTCATATTATGGAAATTAACCGAACCGTTCATGACATTTTCAAGAAACAAAGGGACGTAACTCTGACTGTGTTATCCAAATAAAGGAGGTAATTAACTCTGATAATTAATGCAAAGCACACATGTCATAACATGCTTTAGGGTTCTGCTAACACCCGGGCGAAGCCGGGTTTGACTGCTAGTACATATAATAAAAGAGAGTGTCTGTCTGTGTGTCTGTCTGTGGTCGCCATACCTCAGAGATGGCAAAAGATAAGCACAAGATATTTTGCATGCACACTGCCCTGGACCCACAAATGTGCACCTGGGTTTTAGTTTCTCCAGACATTGTTTCCTTCCTCGGATAATGACCCTCCCCATCTATCAATACAGTCTACATAGTGCAAGGGAGGTAAGTCATGCTTTGTCACCCACGGAAGGGAGGTAACTCTCATCAAACCAGTATACCGTGTCATTCTCAAGGGTTACCCCCCGCCCGCTATCATCCCGCCGCCCCCCCCCCCCCTCCCACACACACACACACACTAACCCTGCCCCCTGCTCCCCCTCCCTGCCTTCCAGATCATCGCGAATAATGTTTACGAAACGATCGCCTCAGTGAAAGATCACGAGAATTTACAGATTTCTCTCCACTGTTCAAAAAGGTATGACGCGCTCACTCATGAGGTATGCGTGCTTTGATCAGACGGTAACTACATTGGGTGTGAGAAGGGGAAACAAATCACGAAGAACACGTTGAACCAGCTCACACCGTCATTTTTCTTATCCACATTGGAATAAGATTCGAGAGGTTTCTGAGAGAGGGGAGAGCAGAAACACCCGGGCGAAGCCGGGCCTGAGTGTCTGTCTGTCTGTGATCGCACCACCCCCGCTGCCAACGCCGCTGCGCTGCCAGCCCTCCTCCGCCTCCCCCCCGAAGAGAGAAACTTTTAGTTGTGGCTTGGCTCTTCTAAAAAAAAAGCCCCCCCCCCCCCCCCTTTCAATCCCCAGATCCGACCCCCCCCACCACCACCACCGCCGACTCCACAACTACCACTCCCACTAGCTCTACATCATCAACACCAACCCAACCACCATCCCCAGCACCCCCATCATCCCCCATCACCACCACACCAACCCCTTCCTTACCCCCTAAAAGAAAAAAGAATTATAGCAATCTCGATGTCATCACTGCATGTCTACTAAAACCGCTACATTTCGTCTACAACACATCAAAGCACACGCCGCGAGAGCAGAAACACCCGGGCGAAGCCGGGCCTGACTGTGTCTGTCTGTCTGTGAGGACAGGAACGCGGTAGTGTGCATCAACAATGCCTAGGAGCCGCAGATATGCACCTGGGTTTTAGTTTCTTGATTTATTGTTTACTTTCTCATATTATGGACCTCTGCTTTATTGAATACAGCCTATATAGTGCAAGGCCAGTTCAGTGCCTACTGTTCACCTGTAGTAAGCACATAATGCCAGTAATATTAGAGACTCGCTATTGCTCCTACGAGGGGAAGAATCGAACAAGAAAAAATTAACCGAACCGTTCATGACATTTTCAAGAAACAAAGGGACGTAACTCTGACTGTGTTATCCAAATAAAGGAGGTAATTAACTCTGATAATTAATGGAAAGCACACATGTCATAACATGCTTTAGGGTTCTGCTAACACCCGGGCGAAGCCGGGTTTGACTGCTAGTATAACATATTTATATGTTTTTGGAATCAGAAAATGATGGAGAATAAGATGAACGTATATTTGGATCGTTTTATAAATTTTTATTTTTTTTTACAATTTTCAGATTTTTAATGACCAAAGTCATTAATTAATTTTTAAGCCACCAGGCTGAAATGCAATACCGAAGTCCGGGCTTCGTCGAAGATTACTTGACCAAAATTTCAACCAATTTGATTGAAAAATGAGGGCGTGACAGTGCCGCCTCAACTTTCACAAAAAGCCGGATATGACGTCATCAAAGACATTTATCAAAAAAATGAAAAAAACGTTCAGGGATTTCATACCCAGGAGCTCTCATGTCAAATTTCATAAAGATCGGTCCAGTAGTTTAGTCTGAATCGCTCTACACACACACACAGACACAGACACACACACACACACACGCACATACACCACGACCCTCGTCTCGATTCCCCCCTCTACGTTAAAACATTTAGTCAAAACTTGACTAAATGTAAAAAGAGGATGTGCAAGGTCACTGACAACTGGGCAAGATTGAAAGATGATCAAAATGTGTGGGTGCAGACAAAAGGCGAGGCATGAGCAGCTGTGATTTGCCTCAGTGGATTTGTATTACTAAGCTGGCAAACTGTGAAATAGAAATGGATTCACCCAAACAGTAACAAGTAGAAGCACTTAACTCTGGTATCACATACAAGCACAAAACTCTGGTTTCTGTGCTGTTTTTAATAAAGCACTGCTTCAAATTTGTTCCTGTGTGTTCATGTCTTAATCATGTCTTTTCAGATTTGGTCTTTGCGCCCATAGAACACTTGGTAATGCTGGCAACTTCAAGAAGCCAACATTCGTTGCATTTTACGAAGTAGACTTCGTCAAGAACCCTAAGGGCACCAACTACTGGCGTAACAGGTGTGTGTGTGTGCAGCTTTTCCATTGGTCTCTTGTTGGTGATACACCTGTGGGGTTGGCATTCTCCAAAACAGAGACTAAGTAGTATTTTCATTGAGGTTTGTTGCTTGTGGAACAGCTAGGTTAGCTGTAAGGTATAATAACTAAGGTAGAACATTCAGATGCAGTGAAATAAATTTGTCAAAGCTCCTAAGTATCAGAGGGACGATCATGGTGGCCGCTGTCTTTCAGTCGCAGCTGATCATATCTGGAACAAACTCCCTTTGTCTCTACGTCTCAGTCCATCTCTGCCTTCTTTCAAAGCAAATCTCAAGACTCACCTCTTCGGAGAAGCATTCTATGATGATGTAGTTGTCGCGACCCTGTGAATGTCTGCCGTGTATTGGCAGAAGGCAGTAAGTCCAAATTTGGTAAAAATGAGATTTTCATATCATAATGCAGAGGGGAAAAAGGCGCATCTTGTGTCAAAATTTCTAAGATGTGCGATCAATATTTATGGACTTTTTGAAGAAGTAAGTCCACTAAAAAAAATTAATCGAAGGATAAAAATCGGCAAATGGAAGCAAGTCCAGGGACTTTTGGTTTTCAGGTTTGCACTGGACTTACTTCCTTGCAAGCCTCAAAACGAGTTTGCATGGTTTAGCGCTCTATGTCCATTAGCCAATCGCGTTCACCCTTTTGTAATCCTGACTGCGGTTAACCAATCAGAACTAAGCTTATTGTATCATTATTTCCCTGGCCTTTGTCGGGGAAAATGGCGATGAGAGCTGCCGACGTGTTCAACTATCCGAAGCAACAGTAAGTTGGTTTGTTTGTTTCATTTTTGTTGTTGGCAGTTTTGCGTTCCGGTCTGAAATGACTCTCTCAATAGGTGTATGGGAATTTACAACGACAACACTGATTTTCTGACTGATTTGGGTATTCCAATGTGCACTTGCATTGCGGAGCTAGCAAGTAAAATGCCATACCCATAGTTCAAATGCCCATTTATTATGGTTTTGTTGTTGTACGCTACTTCCACCGTGACTTCTTGACTATTGACTTCTGCTATTTTCATCATGATATTTATGGATGCATTAAGCATGTTTCTAATACAAAGATATAGTTGTTTTGATCTAGAACTGAGTGACTTGTGGTCTTGAGCACTGACAGTGACAGCGTGTTAGATCTGGAACAGTATGACATTATACTGGATGATTGTTCTCCGGTCTCTTTGTGCTTCCAACCATCGGACTAAGTATTATGTCCTATTGTATTTGACAGAAATGAGATCGAAGTGGGACAGGCAGCGACGACAGCTGCAGCACACAGTCTGAGGGATACTCGCCACCACTGCCCCTTTATGTTCAAGGGCCCAAAACAAGGTATGTTTCACTGACACAGCCAAAAATAGCGTGCAACATTATTTCATTCCTTTCTTTTCTCGGGCTGAAGAGGTATATTTTAAAACGAGCAACATCTTTACATCATTTTCGTTGCAGTAGTATTAGTATCATCAGCAGCAGCAGTAATCGTTTGTCATTATAGTAGCTCGGAGTGGGGGGGGGGGGGGGGGGGGGGGGGAGGTGATGTGCGCGGGAGAGGAAAAGGATGATGTGAAGGATGGTGGGGAGGAGATTAATTTTGTCAATAAAATGTCTCACGTTTGCTGCCTTTTTCATTTGACAGATGTGTAAGCGTTGCTGGCAGGTTGCAACTGCGAGATACAACCACCTCGGCTTGCAGGAGAAGAGGCCACAATGGACCTTGCCCAAATGAAATGCCAGCAACATACGACGGTTATGGGCCAAAGAATAGGAAGAGGAGTAATACTGACAACTTTCAGTTTGACAATAACAGATGCTGAGCGCAGAGATGCAGAACCTGGGGACGAGGAGGGGGAGGGCGTGGGGGGATTGTATGTTGTTTGTTAGTTATCCAAACAGGCTCATGGAAAAAAATCTACATCCAGTTAATCGCTGTAGTTGATAATTATCATCAGTCGGATGGCAGAATTGCAGTGAATAGTTTTAGAAGGAATGCAGACTGCAACTGGGGGAGATGGGGTGATAAATGAATATACTACCTCATAGTTTGCAGGTTTGTGGTTTTGCTAATTGAACACTCAACTACAATGTTTGTGGACAGTGTGTGAATTACTATGTAATTCTACTAGCAAATGTAGCGCGCATGGTGTACAACTACAAAATTAATGGTTATATAGTTCATCACACAGTTTTCAAGACTAATTAAACAAATTTTGTTCAAAAGTGGAACACTTCAGCTGAAAGTGAACACTGCACGATAATATTGTTAACTCTGGTATAATGGCGGTTTGTCAAACCATTTCTTTTTGTCACGCTGTTGCTTTAATGTTGTGTCCTTTGGAAATCAAGACTGCACGATTATCTATTGTTAATTCTGGTATAATGGCGGCTTGTCAAACCAGTTCTTTTTGTCATGCTGTTGCTTTAATTGTTTTGTACTTTGGAAATCAAGACTGCACGATGACCTATTCTTAATTCTGGTATAATGGCGGCTTGACACACTAGTTATTTTTGTCATGTTGTTGCTTTAATTTTGTGTTCTTTGGAAATCATTAGTCAAACTCAATAAATAAAACGTCTTATTGTCAGATCCTGGATTCGTATTCTTATTAGCAAACGAAAGCGAGAAAGACAGTGAGAAGGAAAGAAAAAGTGTGTGTGTGTGTGTGTGTGTGCGTGTGTGTGTGTATATGTGTGTGTGTGTGTGTGTGTGTGAGTGTGTGAGTGTGTGTGTGTTTGTGTGTGTTACAGACAAGCAGCAAGAAAAAAAGCGTGTGTGTGTGTAAACGTTTTCTTAGATTTTTAGTTTAATGTTAAAAGACTTGCGTTCAAGTCAATATTTGTCTTGTGAATATCAAAAGAGAGTATCAAGACTTGTAATAAAAATAATGGTATTTTTAAACGATATCAATGACACAAGAACGGATTAACAATACAGTTAATCATGAGTGAGCGACCACAGAATGATAAGCAAAACGAGGAACCAAGACAAAGACTAACTTGAGCATGTGTTGAAATTTAAGAAAACGGGAACATTTGTCTCAGTTAATCACAAAAGAAAATACAAATTGTTCACCAAGGAAGTTGTTTGTGCATTCAGAAATTCACGAAATCACTGGACGTAAAGTCACATTTGAAAAAAAGTTCCAAAAGCAGTGTTGCGTGTATTTTCTTTTACTTTCAATTTTTGGAGATAATAAATTAGCAGAAAGCAGTAAGTCCACTTGCTGCTCTATGCCCTTTTCTCAGCCAGATATATCGACCAGGATATAATATGGCAGAAAGCAGTAAGTCCAATGCTGCTTTTTGCCATTTTTAAAAAATAAGATTTAAGTCGGGATATAATTTGGCAGAAAGCAGTATGTCCTCTTACTGCCTTTTACCATTATTTTTGGGTGAATGAGTTTAGGGAATTAATTCGCCAAAAGGCAGTAAGTCCACAAAAATCATTATTTCTGAGTGATGAATCAAATGGGGGTTTTAATATTCATAGCAGAAACGCACAATAATGCCCTACATGTTATCAGCAAACAAAAAAATCATTTAAAGCTTTTCATTCCAAATCAGTGATGCAAACAGAAAATGTCGATTTTCTCGAAACTATGTTTCATGGACTTGCTTCCTTCTGCCTTTACACGGCAGATGTGCACTTTCGGATGAACAATGTTTACTCTGTGTGTGTGTGTGTGTGTGTGTGTGTGTGTGTGTGGACATGTGTGGGTGGGTGTGTGTGTGTGTGTGTGTGTGTGTGTGTGTGTGTGTGTGCACATTATAATTGTTGTGTATACTGGGAGTTCGTTCCTGTAAGAGCCTCTGGATTTTTGTAACATTTATGTTTTGTTTTGGGTTTTTGTTGTAAAGTGTTTATGATTGTGTTCTATTCCGTCAATGGCGTCATTCTGGTAATGATGTTGTTATTGCTTTTGTAAAGCGCTTTGTGTGTTCGAAAGCGCTATAGAAATCACCATTATTATTATTATTATTATTATTAAAGATAATGGGAGTCTGACAGATTTATACATGGAGGGATACAAGTTCATTAAAGGGTGTGTACTTTTGCCAACATAAATTACTTATGTTGTAGTCTCTCGATCTCAATTCTCATGGATTGTTCTTGATCGGTTTCTATTTAAATCTGAAAATGTAGTTGCTTGTTTTTTCCCTGTACAGGGTAATGAAGGTAGCCAAGAAGCTGCGAGATGAGGGCCTCAGCGCCTTCTTCGCCATCAGCGACAGGAAGAAGCACTGGGAAGAGCTGCAGAAGTGTGGCCAGATTGATTATAATACTGAGAAACCTTTTGTCTGTGCCTATGCTGATCGCAGCCGCAAATTTAACATGAAGGATCCATTTTCGTAAGTCCCCCCCCTCCTCCACACACACACATACTCACGCTCCTATCTCTGTAATTTGTTGGCTCCCTTACTTTCCCCCCTCTTGCTCTTTTAGTTTCACTCTCACTATGTCTCTGAATATAATGATGGGTGGGACGACAAGGTAAGCCGGGTTTGCCCGTGTAACATGCCCCTAATGGCTTTGCCGTGAGGGCGTAGAGCTTACATTTTCTCAAGGCATGATTTAAAAATGTTATCCGTATGAGACAAAGATTTCTCTGTAAGATGACGTTGGAAGGCTTTGAAAGGTGCCTTAGTTCCTGCATGAAACATGAGGTACGCCATCACCAAGCTGCTTCCCGTGCAGACCAACGTTACTTTGCTGAATTTATTTCACATATTGACATAGAACGTGTCATTTACAAAAGCCGTTCGTCCAAAAGAATTCCCTCTTTGCACAAAGAAATCGGGCTGTAGATTTGTTATATGTATCCAAGTGAAGGGATTCCAGTGCAAAAGCTTAAACAGATCTGTGGTGATTTCACAAGACCGTTTGGAGGAAAAGAAAGGTGTATTAAACCATTTCATCTTTACAACATGACTTGCACTCTCCCTCTCGTCCTCTGTATCACTCTTCTTCTCTCTCTTTCTCCATCTCTTCTTCTTTCTGTCTCTCCCAACTACTTCTGAAATTTAAATTTCCCCTGTGATACAAATTCCAAGGACTGATTAGAATGTATGTTAACAGTATTTGTGTGCAAGTCTTAAAACCCAGCCATGAAAACTGTGTTGCAGCATGGAGTCATTAGAGAAATTTGTACGTGATGTGCTTGATGATGCTGTCGAGCCCTTCTTCAAGTCAGGGCCCATTCCAAACAATGACGGTCCACTGAAGGTAACTCTTTTTTCTTAACATTGTGATTGGAAAAGTTCACAGCAAGCTAGGTAGGCGGCAGACGCATTAAAAACTCATACCTGAAAAGCTCAGTGATTGAATATGCTAAGAAAAGGAGCATCAAAAGAGCAGATATGTTTTAAGAAGACAGATTACTGAATAATTGAGAGTTGGGGAAGAGAAGTATCTAGTGGAATTGTAAGTGAGTTTGATCTAGGAGGTGACATTAGGATGTGTGCAGAATTTTGAACTCGACCAGTTTTGTCTTTAGGAATGGAAACAATCGGCTGATGAGTATTTTCAAAGACTTTTCAGTCTATCAGATTTGTAAGAACTACTCATTCTTACATTCCTACACTAACCAGACACGCTCAAGGAAAGTGTATGGCTTCATGAGCAGGGCCGGACTACCGGGGGGGTTATGGGGGTTGCGCAACCCCCCCCCCCCACCACCCCTAGCCTAAACATGTACCTCACTTATTTAAAACATTTTTTATTATTGTTTATTTTATGCCGTTTCGTGCAAGGAGCGTCCATTTTCCTATCTCAGAATATGACCTACCCATCAGCTTCAGGGGGCTTTGCCCCCTGACCCCCACAAGGGGCTCTGCCCCTTGACCCCGCCAGGGGGAACATCCCCCTGGACCACCACTGGCAACCCCCTCCCTCCTCTTAGCCTAGTCCGGCCCTGATGAGAAGAAAGAATTGGTTCGACAGAAAAAACAAATTTCAAGAAAAATAATGGGAGGGGCAATCATTGCGAGTCAAGCTGCCAAGTCTAACCTCCTTTAGGCTAGTCATCTGCAGCAAACTACCCACACTTTCCTGTTGTTTTTTTGGTTGAGGTTGTTGTTGTTTCCTCCCCCCCCCCAAGTCATTAACAGATGTTAATCAAGTTGACCAGCAAAATACTGATGCTTACTAGAAATGACTGTTTTATTCTAAATTAAATGTCTGACTTTTCTCTTTTGTTTTTGACAGACTGCTGTCGACAGAAACTTTTATGACCTTGTCAACGACCCAGAGAAAGATGTCCTCATTGAGTTTTATGTTCCCTGGTGTGGACATTGCAAGACCCTGGCTCCTAAGTTAGAAGAATTGGCTGAAATGGTGAGTTCCACGACGACAAAGCCATGGCAGACATGTATATTTTCATGCCCTGCAAAGTGTCTTTGCTAAGGAATTAGAAACGAATAATGATGAATGATATTACTGACATTGGTTATTTATCTAGGGCTTTGATCATAAAGGATTGAAGCACCAGCACTTCACTTTTAAGTCAAGCACGTCAGCTGATATGCTAGTTTCAGGGGAGAGACGCAATGTTATTATATAGAACAACAGACACAACCTTTTCCTTTGCTGAATCATGCTCTCGACTTCATAGTACGAAGAATGTTAGCTACATTAGCCCTGTACTCCATAAAGGAGAGTTTAATGTTAAAAGTAGTTGTCATATACCATTAAAATCATTTCAAAAATGTAAACAGAGTATAAAACACTGCGATTCCTACACAAATTCCCCAAGGGTTATATGCAGCTCAAACCAAATGGAATCTGTAGTTTTAAGTTACATCATTGTGTATTAACCAGTGAGAATATTGGAATGTAGTAAGCAGAAAGGTTGTTGTTGTTGGTTTTTTTTGGGGGGGTGAAGAATGCACTCATACGTGTCCTTTATCTGTGAAACCAGAAAGGAGAGGAAAAACCGGCCCCCGTAGCGCAGTGGTTAGCGCATCGGACTGTGGGCCGGGAGGTCGTGGGTTCGAATCCCATCAGGGTCATGTGGGTTTTTCGGGCTACGGTCGGCTCCTACCCAGAGTGGAAGTGCTATGGTTCCTATGGGAAGGCTGGAATCACACAGCCGAGTGTCATTCACTTAACGAATGCGACTTTGAGGGTGCTCAGGTTCTGTTTACCTGACCAACACCGCAGGTGCTGCAGTTCTCGGGCCTGGTTGACACCAGGATATATTATGACAGTAAGCGTAGAGTGCTGCCCTGTCACGTAGTCTCAAACCAAAATTGGAAATCCATAGCATCATCATTATAATCATCCTCATCTCATTAATCATCCAAAAATTATAAATTGTCCTTGCTCTTGTGGCCCTTCATGCCCGGAGCTCTCATGGTGACCTTGGTCTCAGTGTTCCTGTTCCATCCTTCCCTGAAAAGTACTTCTGCTGTCAGTCTTCAACGTGTGACGTTTTAGGGGGGTCGACGGAGGGACGTGGTGGCTGTCTGCTCTCTGGAGGGGACCCTCACTCAGTCTGGCTCCGCGACTTAGCAGTCAATGTCGTTAGTAGGGGGCATAGTAGGTAGTGGGCTGCGTCCGTTAGCTCGGGACAGACCCACTACTGAACACCGTCGAAGTGACTCAGCAGAAGTGCAGTGTCATCTTCCGAGGGTAGCCTACCGCAACGACCCGACATCCCTCCCTGGAGCGTCTGTAAAATCGGCAAGTCTGGCAGCGGAACGAAATTCAGATGTGGATGGAGCAGTGAGTGCAGGGACGGGGCGGCGTGAGAGCACACCGGGACAAGGAACAAGGTGTAAGGGAAAAAAAACAAAAAAAACAAAAAAAAAAGAAAGGAGAGGAAATGCCATTTTATTTACTTGCATATTTGTGTTTTCAAGTTGAAAGACGAGCCAGAGATCACCATTGCAAAGATGGACGCCACAGCAGATGACGCTCCTTCTCCATATGAAGTTAGAGGGTGAGTACAACAAATTGAAAAATAAACTGTATGATTTTTCTCCCTTTATCACATGTTTATATAGACTGCTGAGAACACTTAACTAAAAGAATTAAGATACAAAAAGGTTTCACTCTGTGTTTACAGTTTTTGACTCACATGCGAAGCAAAAGTGAGTCTATGTACTCACCCGAGTCGTCCGTCCGTCCGTCCGTCCGTCCGTCCGGAAAACTTTAACGTTGGATATTTCTTGGACACTATTCAGTCTATCAGTACCAAATTTGGCAAGATGGTGTATGATGACAAGGCCCCAAAAAACATACATAGCATCTTGACCTTGCTTCAAGGTCAAGGTCGCAGGGGCCATAAATGTTGCCTAAAAAACAGCTATTTTTCACATTTTTCCCATTTTCTCTGAAGTTTTTGAGATTGAATACCTCACCTATATATGATATATAGGGCAAAGTAAGCCCCATCTTTTGATACCAGTTTGGTTTACCTTGCTTCAAGGTCAAGGTCACAGGAGCTCTACAAAGTTGGATTGTATACATATTTTGAAGTGACCTTGACCCTGAACTATGGAAGATAACTGTTTCAAACTTAAAAATTATGTGGGGCACATGTTATGCTTTCATCATGAGACACATTTGGTCACATATGATCAAGGTCAAGGTCACTTTGACCCTTATGAAATGTGACCAAAATAAGGTAGTGAACCACTAAAAGTGAACATATCTCATAGTAGAAAGAGCCAATAAGCACCATTGTACTTCCTATGTCTTGAATTAACAGCTTTGTGTTGCATGACCTTGACCTTGGTCAAGGTCACATGTATTTTGGTTGGAAAAATGTGTAAAGCATGTGAGTCGTATGGGCTTTGCCCTTCTTGTTTTCTCACTTTCATGGAACTAGAGACTATGCTTATTATATTTATTTCTGTGCTATTTAATCTGTTACTGAGCTAGCCATTGAAAAACATAATGTCCGTTGCCGTGCTGTTTTGAATGTTTGTGCTGATACATTTCTTTTAACATTTTTGATTCAGATTCCCAACACTATATTTTGCTCCCAAGGGCAGCAAATCCAGTCCCAAAATGTATGAGGTAAGTTGATTGTTCATTCTTCGCAGTCCTGAAATGGTACATTTATCTGCGTAACAGCTTCCATCGGCGATAGTTTATTCTCAATTGGCGTATTCTTATTTGGACTGAATGTTGCTTGTACGAAATTTGCCGAGTAGAACCCGAGGATGATAAGAATGCTGTCGGAAACAGCCCAGCAAGTGGTTTTATGCTTGTTCCTAAATTTGCCGAAGATTTCCGAGCGCTTTCTTTGTTTTTACGGATCGTGCAGTTTCTAGACCACGCGCCATTTTGGTCACCATGCATCGACGAATTACGAAAAGCGATAAGGCCCTTGCGGCTGAAATCGACTCAAGTGTGAAAAACAAATGGAATTTTGGTTGGCTTGAGGAGAGAGTGAAGACTTCGATCTGGTTGACGAAAGGCAAAGTCTAAAACGAACACACAGTGGAGCTCTCTGTTAACGATTTTGAACACATTGGTGAGAAATTACTGCAGCTTCACGTGCACTGTTTTGTAAAGTTATGGTGTCTCCTGGTGCACGTTTTAGGTGTGCAAAAATGCCAAAAACCCTCAGCTTCGGGGGGCAACGCCCCCAGACCCCCTGGCAGGGGCCTATATCAGCCCCCGCATCCCCACATTATTTTCCTCCTTTTTGATGATTTCCTGTTCCCATGCCTGAACTTAAACCAATCCAGTATTTGGGAGGTTTGAATGATGTGTGGAGTACACTAATTTTTCTTAAAATACGCCAAGTTTCTTTGAGAATGCTACAAGTGCAAAACAGGGGTTCCCAGGTCTGGTCATGTGTCTACTTAAACATGGAATTTCTTTTTTGGGGTATGAGATTTTTGTTTTTTCTCAATGCCAAAAACATTGCCATTTTAATGTACTACAGTATAACATTGATGTTTCTTTCTTCAACAGGGTGGGCAAGAAGTTGACGACTTAATCAAGTATCTAGCCAAGGAGGCAACCAACGAACTGGAAGGATATGACCGCAAGGGCAAGAAGAAGGGTGACAAGAAGAAGAAGGAGAAGACTGAGCTCTAAATAAATTCATGCAAACCATACATACACATTTCACTTACAAGTACACAAACTGTCACCCTTAGCACACACATTTGGAATCGTATGCTCAAGCAGATCTCAGAGAAAAGCATAACACCAACAGGCACACAGGCAGAATTATTCGTAGATAAAAAAAATTATGCTGATAAATTCATAGTAGCAATGCATTATGAATAACACGCACTAGTCATCCCTGCACTCATCTGACATATTCCCTTCATACTTGCCTTATTTGTAAAATTCCAGTCTTTTTATAAGCTGATTATTATTCTCTTCATTTCTTTATGCTGAGAAGTTTGCTTGTTGCTGTGCGTTTCTAGATGGTGTTTTAACTGTTGATAATAAACAAAAATCTCGGGCCACACACAACTTGAACTGACTTGAATGGACTAGTTGCTTCCCTTTAGCAAACAAACCGCGTGACCATACCAGGAGTTTCATACAGGAGTCACGATAACTTTGAGTGACTTGCGTAGGTTAATGCAATGGCATTTTAACCCTGAATTGTGTGAAAGGGCCTGTTGTGTTTCTTGTCTGCATGGGTGTGTGTTGATACGTATGCATTCATACACACATGCTTGAAACTGGAGTAGGTTCGAAACACGTCTTTACTGTCCAAGCTGTCCAGACCAAAGGGGAAGCACTCTCCCAACATAGTCACGTTGTACACAACATATTTGAGACGTAGTACACAATACAATAGTGACATAGTACACAATATAACATCCCCCTTCTTCTAGAATGTTATCTGTCTGATGAACATTTTAATTCACAATATAACATCCCCCTCCTTCTATAATGTTATCTTTCTGATTAACATTATAACTCACAGTATAAAATCCTCCTTTTAAAATGTTAATTGTTTGATTAACATTTTTATGCAACATCCATTCAACTGCCCCTCAATTATTTTCAATAATTCAAAACAACAATTTTTTCCTTTCACACAAATATTTGAAGTCCTTGAATTCTGTTGCGCGTCACAACTGTCTTTCTCTTCTCACGATTTGTGTCACAAATGTCCTCATTGTTCACTTATAACTAAAAAGTCCTTCCACGCTGTTTTGCGTCACTTTTCAACACTTCTCCAGTTGCATATGTTACACACGTGTCACTGTTCCAAGTAACACATATTCCCCTTACTCCACATTCAATGTCACAAAAGAGTATGACACAATTCAAATAAACAAAATATATATCCTTTCTGGTACATATTTTCCTGAATAATACAGTCATTCATACATCAATCACCTCAATATCATTTATGTCACAAAAACAATTCTTCATTCTTTCTTTCATTTACAAATCACATGAAAAAATCCTTCATTCTTACTGGCATTTTCACCACTCTTCCACTTCTAGTTGTTTTTGGTGTTTGAATCCTAGGGCTTTTTTCATGCGCCTGTGTTTCTGTTTGTGATGTTTTGGTTGTTGGTGACACTATGTTTTTTGCCAGAGTTTCATTTTCATTGTTTTGTGAACTGTGCAGACTGTCAGGTTTGTTTTGATTTGTATCTGCATCTGTTTGTTCACCTGTGTTTTCAATTGGTGTGTCTTGGTTTGACTTTGTGTTGACTTTGAGTAGGTCACTTCTATTTCTTCTGTATGTACCTGTGTCTGTTTGAACAATGTATGATCTTGGTGTTTGTGCTTTTTTCTGCACTGTTGCAGGCACCCATATTTTGTCCTCTTTGTTTCTCATGTACACTTTCTCTTGTGTGTGCAAATCTGGAAGTGATTTTGCATGTTTGTCATACTGTTGTTTTGATTTTTCTTGTCTTTTCATTTCTCTCATGATTTTGTTTTTCTTTGGTTTCGTTCTGAGAGTGAGTCTTGTTCTGAACTTTCGTTTGTCAACAATTCTGCTTGTGATGGCATTGTGTTGTTGACTGGTGTAGACCTGTAGTTAAGCATTGCTAAATACAAATCTTCTCCACTCTCATGTGTTTTTGTCAGAAGATTCTTCATGGTTTGTACCATTCTTTCTGCAAAACCATTTGCTTTTGGATAGGTGGGACTGGATGTTGTATGTTTGAATTCCCACTGTTTTGAGAATGTTTTGAATTCCTCACTGGTGTACTGTGTCCCATTGTCTGAAACTACCTCTTGTGGAATGCCATGTCTGGCAAAGATAGATTTCATGTGTGAAATGACCGTCTTGCTCTTTATGTCTGTGAGTAGAGCTATCTCTGGAAATTTCGAGTAGTAGTCAGCTACGAGCAAGTAATCATGACCATTCCAGTGGAATAAGTCTGTGCCTACTTTTTGCCACGGTGCATTTGGAATATCATGATTGATCAGTTTTTGTTGACTCACATGCGAAGCAAAAGTGAGTCTATGTACTCACCCGAGTCGTCCGTCCGTCCGGACGTCCGGACGTCCGGACGTCCGGACGTCCGTCCGTCCGTCCGGAAAACTTTAACGTTGGATATTTCTTGGACACTATTCAGTCTATCAGTACCAAATTTGGCAAGATGGTGTATGATGACAAGGCCCCAAAAAACATACATAGCATCTTGACCTTGCTTCAAGGTCAAGGTCGCAGGGGCCATAAATGTTGCCTAAAAAACAGCTATTTTTCATATTTTTTCCATTTTCTCTGAAGTTTTTGAGATTCAATACCTCACCTATATATGATATATAGGGCAAAGTAAGCCCCATCTTTTGATACCAGTTTGGTTTACCTTGCTTCAAGGTCAAGGTCACAGGAGCTCTTCAAAGTTGGATTGTATACATATTTTGAAGTGACCTTGACCCTGAACTATGGAAGATAACTGTTTCAAACTTAAAAATTATGTGGGGCACATGTTATGCTTTCATCATGAGACACATTCGGTCACATGTGATCAAGGTCAAGGTCATTTTGACCCTTATGAAATGTGACCAAAATAAGGTAGTGAACCACTAAAAGTGACCATATCTCATGGTAGAAAGAGCCAATAAGCACCATTGTACTTCCTATGTCTTGAATTAACAGCTTTGTGTTGCATGACCTTGGATGACCTTGACCTTGGGTTAAGGTCACATGTATTTTGGTAGGAAAAATGTGTAAAGCATGTGAGTCGTATGGGCTTTGCCCTTCTTGTTTGTTTATTTGTTGCTTAACGTCCAGCCGACTACGCAGAGCCATATCAGGACGAGATTGATCAGTGGTTCCTTTTGTTGTTTGTTTCTGTGTGTGATGCATGTACTGCACTTTGAAACAATTTCTTCTATCTGTTTTGACATACCGGGCCAGAACATTATCTGCCTTGCTCGGTTTTTGCATTTTTCCATGCCCAGATGACCTTCATGTGTTCTTTTGAGCATCTCTTTCCTCATTGTTTTTGGAATGATGATTTTGTCTGCTTTGAAGATCAAACCATCAATCGTGCTCAGTTCTTCATTGTATTGAAAGTACTGTTTAATGTCTTTGTCTACTTCATGTTTGTTTGTCGGCCATCCTTTGAGGATTTGCTTTCTGAGTTGGTTCATCTCAGTGTCTTCTAGTGTTTCTTTCTTGATTTCCTCAAGTTTGTCTTGCGAGACTGGAATATTTTGCATGAAATGATTGCAATGTACATTCAGAATCTCTTCTTCCTGAGATACATGTTTGTTTTTGCATTTTGGGTGTTGCTCTTGACAGTGTATCTGCAATGTACATCTCTTTCCCAGGTTTGTATTTTATGATCAGGTCATAATATCTCTGTAGTCTTAACATGAATCTTTGTATCCTTGGAGGACATTGGTTTAATGTTTTCCTCCAGATGTTTTCTATTGGTTTGTGGTCTGTTTCAACCTCGCACTGTTTTCCATATATGTATTGATGGAACTTCTCACAGGCAAACACAATGGCTAGTGTTTCTTTTTCAATTTGTGCATAGTTTTGCTCAGTTTGTGTAAGTGCTTTTGAAGCATACGCTACTGGTTTATCATCCTGTATAAGTGCGCAACCTATCCCTACAGATGATGAGTCTGTGGTGATTTTGACAGGTTTGTTTGGATTGTAGTGTGCGAGAACTGGTGAACAAGTTAACTGTTTCTTGAGTTCCATGAGTGCTTTGTCATGTTCATGTTCCCAGTGCCACTCTACATTTTTCAGTAACAGCTTTCTGAGTGGTGCTGTTGTATTTGTCATGTTTGGGTAGAACTTGGCTAGGTAGTTGCTCATTCCCAGTAGTCTTTGCAGTTCTTTCTTTGACTCAGGTTTTGGCATGTCTTGTATCGCTTTGATCTTATCTGGATCTGGTTTGATACCCTGTTTGCCAATGATGTGACCTACATACTTGATCTCCGGTTGTGCAAATTCACATTTTTTCTTTTTGAGTGTCAAGTTGCAGTCTTTTGCTCTTTTGAGCGTTGCTTTTAGTGCTTCATCGTGCTCTTTTTGATTGCGACCCCAAATGAGAATGTCATCGATCCAGTTGTCGACTCTCGGAATGTCGCTGAACATCTGTTTGATTGTTTTGTGAAACACCTCACTAGCACTAGCAAGACCCATCGGCAGTCTTTTGAAGACATACCGCCCGAACGGTGTTTGCATGCAGCAAAGTTTTGAGCTTTCTTCGTCTAGTGGTATTTGCCAAAATCCACTTTGTGCGTCTAGCTTTGTGAAAACTTCAGCTCCTTGAAGCTGCGATGTTACTTCGTCTACGGTAGGCAGAGCGAAATGCTCACGTCTCACCGCAACGTTTAGATCTTTTGGATCCATGCAGATTCTCAGGCTTTTATCTGGTTTCTCTACCACGACCATACTGCTAACCCATTCTGTTGGACCTTCTTGTTTTTCAATAACCCCTAACTGTTCCATCCTATCAAGTTCTGCCTTGATTTTATCTTTGAGTGCAAACGGAACCTTTCTCGGAGGTTGAATGACAGGTTTGACTGTTGGATCAAGTTGGATTTTATGTGGTTTGTCCAGACACCCTAGATCTTTGAATACATCTGCGTATTCTTTGTCCACCATGTCTGTGTTGACAGTCATAATTTTGATTATGTTCAGTTTTGTGGTGGAATCAAGTCCCAAAATGGCATGTTGATCTGTGTCTACAACAAAGAAAGTCAGTTCTTCTCCCATCACTGGAAGAGTACACTTTCCACAAACTTTGAGTTTGTTTCCCGTAAAACTTGTGAGTTTTGTTTTTGTGTCTTTGAGGGTTGTTTTGTTTTTCATTCGTTTGAAAACAGTTTTGGGCATGACATTGGCCTGTGCCCCCGTGTCAACCTTAAATTTGACTGTGACCCCCTTTACATCTGTTGTGACAAACAGCTCATTGTCTTTTACTTTAGTGCTTGACAGAGCACTTACGTACAGATCTTCTTCTTCTTCTGTATCTGTGTCATGTTCCTGCATGGCATGTACCTTTTTCTTGCTCTTGCAATGTGTTGCAAAATGATTTTTGTATCCGCATTTGTAACATGTTTTGCCAAACGCCGGACAGTTACGTTTTTCATGTGTTTTGCCACATTTTATGCATTTATGATTTGTTTGACGGGATGCTTTTTGACTCACATGCGAAGCAAAAGTGAGTCTATGTACTCACCCGAGTCGTCCGGCCGGCCGGAAAACTTTAACGTTGAATATTTCTTGGACACTATTCAGTCTATCAGTACCAAATTTGGCAAGATGGTGTATGATGACAAGGTCCAAAAACATATACATAGCATCTTGACCTTGCTTCAAGGTCAAGGTTGCAGGGGCTATAAATGTTGTCCAAAAAACAGCCATTTTTCACATTTTCTCTGAAGTTTTTGAGATTGAATACCTCACCTATATATGATATATAGGGCAAAGTAAGCCCCATCTTTTGATACCAGTTTGGTTTACCTTGCTTCAAGGTCAAGGTTACAGGAGCTCTTCAAAGTTGGATTGTATACATATTTTGAAGTGACCTTGACCCTGAACTATGGAAGATAACTGTTTCAAACTTAAAAATTATGTGGGGCACATGTTATACTTTCATCATGAGACACATTTGGTCACATATGATCAAGGTCAAGGTCACTTTGACCCTTATGAAATGTGACCAAAATAAGGTAGTGAACCACTGAAAGTGACCATATCTCATGGTAGAAAGAGCCAATAAGCACCATTGTACTTCCTATGTCTTGAATTAACAGCTTTGTGTTGCATGACCTTGGATGACCTTGACCTTGGGTCAAGGTCACATGTATTTTGGTAGGAAAAATGTGTAAAGCAGTTCTTAGTGTATAATGTCATTGCTAGGTTTAGCTGAAGGTCAAGGTCATGTAAAGGTCACGGTCAAGCATGTGAGTCGTATGGGCTTTGCCCTTGTTCTTTGTGACTGTGACCTTTGTGCTGGCTCACTTTGTGCACTGTAGCTTCTTGTTCTTGTTTGGGATTTGCTATGTCTTTTACAAGTTTGGATTTGTGCTGCTTCTGCTGCTTTGCACATTTCTACTGCTAGCTTTAGAGTAAGACCTCTGACCTCTAGCAGTTTTTCCCTTGACCTAACATCCTTTATCCCCAGAACCATTTTATCCCTCAACATCCTGTCTTCTTGGTCACCAAAACCACATGTCTTTGCTAATTTTCTCAAAGATTGTACATACGAATCAATGTTTTCATCATCTTCTTGATTTCTATGGTGAAATATGAAAGCTTCATACACTTCATTTGTCTCCCCCACAAAAAATTGTTCGTATTTCTGTATCACATGTGTCAGGCCGGGTTGTCTTTGTCTTCGCCGTCTGCGAAATCAAACCCCTCTAACAGTTCAGCATTATCCTCCCCCATACATGCTAGAAATAATAATAATAATGCAAACTTTTATAGCGCTATTCTAGAAAAATGCCTACTCTTAGCGCTTTACAATACATACATCGACCAAGCATACTATACACGCACAGGCAAAGAAACCGACCAAACATAACCAACAAACTATACATGCACAGGCAAAGAAAACGACCAAACATACAATACACGCACAGGCAAAGATAACGACCAAATACCGCAGTTTTCAGTTCGTTAGCTTCATTTTCCAACCTGGTAGCCTTGGAGTAGTTGGAGAAAGTTCTTCGGAAACGCTCCCATTCCTTTCTGCCCGCTCCAGTTGGTAGTTTTGTTGGGGTTGGTATGCTGGAGGTGAATCCTTTCGGACGTTGTTGTCCCGGCGCCTGTGGCTGTTGCGCCATCTTGTTTTCCACGTGCGTCGTCTGCTGGAGTGTCGTCTGTTGCCCCCGGCTCGCTCTAGCATAAGTCTTGATGCTTTTTGGCAGACTGCATGCTCTGTTGCCTCTCTTGGTTAGTTAGACAGCGCCGACTTCTGACACCATGTTGTGTTTCTTGTCTGCATGGGTGTGTGTTGATACGTATGCATTCATACACACATGCTTGAAACTGGAGTAGGTTCGAAACACGTCTTTACTGTCCAAGCTGTCCAGACCAAAGGGGAAGCACTCTCCCAACATAGTCACGTTGTACACACCATATTTGTGACGTAGTACACAATACAATAGTGACATAGTACACAATATAACAGGGCCTTTTGACAGCAGGTACAACCACTTCTGATGCTGGAAACAATTTAATGGTCGGTCTGTTTGGTAGCTCAGAATATCTTGAAAATTAAACATTCTCAGCCATGCCAGCTACTTCTTTTTTTTTAGTCTGACGTATGTGACAGGGGGAACAAATCAGTGTTTGTTGCATACACCAAATGCAGATATTTTTTTTTCATCTCAGTATCTGTTATCAGTTATGTTGTTTGAGCGTTACACTTGGATGATATGCCTCATTGAGAAGGCTTTTCAATAAAATGAGTAAATGTTATTACCACAGGACATTCGGGTTTGGTTTGTCTTCATGCAGTGTGTGTGTGTGTGTGTGTGTGTGTTGAGACTCTCACATTTATGACAAAGCTTGTGCCAGATAATACAGTAGTGGGCATGTGCTTAAGAAGTACTGTAACCTACACAGACCGCTGACAAAAAAAATGAAACTTTAAATTATAATGAGTATTTACTGTCTCGTAAGAATTCACTTGCACATGAAATTGCTTTGTTTAAATGCAAAAAAGTGTGTCATTACTCCAAACATTATGTATGCATTTTACATTAGCTGGGAGAAAAAACAACTTGGTGATGTTTGCAGAAACACTTTGCTGGATAATAAACTTCACAGATGTAATGAGGCTTCTGCTACATAAATATCCACAATTTGATGTAACATCTACAACACTTAATCATTGCCATCAACTGCATGTTTTCCACACATCTTTAAAGATAAATTGTAGTTGCCTTGTGCAACATCAAAAGATAAGAATGGTAAGTTATTGGAACGTTTAATTTATAACAAAACAAAACGATCACATGATAACACATTTGTGATTGTTTTGTTTTGTCATAAAATAAGTTTCCATAATTTACCTTTTTTTTTGGTTGGAATTTTGGAACGTTAGCAGTGTATCTATTTTTGGGCTTGCTTTGGAATTACTGTTCCCTTTATGTCAAATTTTGAAGGATTTTAATTCTTTGTGATTGCGAGTACAAGCTTACACATTTAGATAACATAAACACTATACCATACCCTTTCACTCCTCGTGTACATGTACTTCTATTCATAGATCCTGTATCTGCAAAATCTCGAGTTCTATTACAGCAACGAATGCTGCAGGGGAGGTAATCTGCAACCTGGATCCGCTCTGTGTATATGTGCGGACTACCTCCCTTAGAGTTCTCACACGCTTGCTCCTTTTTGACTCGCATGCGAAGCAAAAGTGAGTCCCCGTCCGTCCGGACGTCCGTCCGGACGTCCGTCCGGAAAACTTTAAAGTTGGATATTTCTTGGACACTATTCAGTCTATCAGTACCAAATTTGGCAAGATGGTGTATGATGACAAGGCCCCAAAAAACATACATAGCATCTTGACCTTGCTTCAAGGTCAAGGTCGCAGGGGCCATAAATGTTGTCTAAAAAACAGCTATTTTTCACATTTTTCCCATTTTCTCTGATGTTTTTGAGATTGAATACCTCACCTATATATGATATATAGGGCAAAGTAAGCCCCATCTTTTGATACCAGTTTGGTTTACCTTGCTTCAAGGTCAAGGTCACAGGAGCTCTTCAAAGTTGGATTGTATACATATTTTGAAGTGACCTTGACCCTGAACTATGGAAGATAACTGTTTCAAACTTAAAAATTATGTGGGGCACATGTTATGCTTTCATCATGAGACACATTTGGTCACATATGATCATGGTCAAGGTCACTTTGACCCTTATGAAATGTGACCAAAATAAGGTAGTGAACCACTAAAAGTGACCATATCTCATGGTAGAAAGAGCCAATAAGCACCATTGTACTTCCTATGTCTTGAATTAACAGCTTTGTGTTGCATGACCTTGGATGACCTTGACCTTGGGTCAAGGTCACATGTATTTTGGTAGGAAAAATGTGTAAAGCAGTTCTTAGTGTATGATGTCATTGCTAGGTTTAGTTAAGGTCAAGGTCAAGCATGCGAGTCGTATGGGCTTTGCCCTTCTTGTTAAATATTGTTTTCTTCCATTGAAATTCTTCACACTTATGTTTGAATTCAGTACTTACAGAATGTTATGGTTTTCCCTTTTCGTTGCATCTTGACATGATACAAATCTGAGCCATTGAGGTGAACAAGCAATAGTGTGCAACCGTATCATCAATACATGTAATATCATTTTGTAAATACAATTTTTAAACAACCGTCTTGTTTTGCAAAATGCAGGTTTTATCAACAGCGCATTTTTCTCTTCTTTTATTTTCTTGCATGATTCTGTTACAGCGTTCTTTTATAAACGGAACACCGTCAACCAATTCAGCTTTTGGTGACATCTACATGGGAATCATTGTTTTGTTATAACGTCGGTACAGTAGGGTACGTACTGGCCTGATGGTTTACGGGAGACGGGGTGGGCCTTTAAGGTGATTGATGGTCTCGCTCAGACCTGCCTGGAACCTCTCACAAAGAGATGCTTTTTTAAACAATTTGAACACAAACGAGCAATTTTTTCTATAAGTAGTGACCGACAAATAGCGCAAGGCAATACTAGCGGAAGCACGTGGTTATCAATCAATCAATCAATCAATGAGTCTTATATCGCGCATATTCCGTGGGTACAGTTCTAGGCGCTCTGCAGTGATGCCGTGTGAGATGAAATTTTATACGGCCAGTAGATTGCAGCCATTTCGGCGCATATTTACCTTTCACGGCCTATTATTCCAAGTCACACGGGTATAGGTAGACAATTATTAACTGTGCCTAAGCAATTTTGCCAGGAAAGACCCTTTTGTCAATCGTGGGATCTTTAACGTGCACACCCAATGTAGTGTACACGGGGGGAGGTTCGGACACCGAAGAGAGTCTGCACACAAAGCCGGTTGACTCTGTGAAATAAATTTCCGCCGAACCTGGGATCGAACTCACGCTGACAGCGGCCAACTGAATACAAATCCGGCGCGCTACCAACTGAGCTATATCCCCGCCAGGAGGCCCCCATTCATACGGATAGTTTCGAGGTTGACCATGGGCAGCGCCATTTTGTTGTGAAATACATCATCAGTTTGTGTACACAGGAAGTTGTGACATCCGTCACCCTATGGGAGGGGTGATGGCAACATTGTTCATCAGTAGAAAGTTGTGAAATCCGTCACCCTATGGGAGGGGTGCAGGCAAAATTGTTCAACAAAAACATCATAGGTCGAACTGTGCAGGGCCAACCGCAACAAACTCAAACCATTCATTCTATACTGCATTTGAGTGACTTGTATACCGACATTTTCATTTCTTATTTTCAGCACAGGTGTAGGAAAAAATCATGAACCAAAATGTTATTTATTTTCTAATTTAACATTTGTTTTACAAATGTGACCATGGTCTTTCAAACATACAGTGACATTAAACATTGTTATGTTAAAAAAAGAAAAAAAGCTTTTGTGCACAAATCAGAAAATACATTGTACATTTTATCTACAGGCCAAACTGTGTCTGTGGCGGCAAAGGACCCAGCAAGTCAGTCTCTCCTCTCCCCCATACTCTGTCGGTCTCTCTCTCCCCCTCTCTCCCATAGTCTGCCAATCTCTCTCTCTCTCTCTCTCTCTCTCTCTCTCTCTCTCTCTCTCTCTCTCTCTCTCTCTTTCTCTCTCTCACTGTCTCCTCTCGTTCTATCTTTTCTCTCTCCACCTATTTTTTTAAAAGTTTTTTTTTATACATTTTGTCTTATATTTTCTTCCGTCATCATTTCTCCTTTTGTTACCTAACGTTTCTTTATTTCAATTTCACAGATAGCAACATATATGCGAGTCACAAGTCAATTATTTTTCTTAAACTTAACTCTTTTTCAAAAATACATCCGATCTCAAAAGGGGTACCGTATCTAGTATTGTTGATTTTGTTTTGCATGATTATATACTCTTATTCTACTCTCTTAGACAATATGTGATAACCGGCAAGGTGCTGACTTTCGTTTGTGCATTGTTGATGGTGAATGCATGTTAATTTATTTTTAATATACTTTCTTATGTGATAACCAATGTGCTGTATTTTCTCAGTTTTGCTGATGTTATACGCTTGGTACATATATTTACTCATTTTCCTTAAATAACATGTGATAACATTACTTCATAGCTAAGCACATGATTTTACCTATGGCACAACACAAATCTCTAGCCTTCCTCTCTGAGATGCGTTTGAAGACAGACTGTTAAAAGAGAATAAATGTATGTACATAATTATGATAGAATAATGATGCATGAATTGAAGAAATGTATAAGAACACAAGAATGTATGAATGACAAAGAACAAATGTTTATTTTTGAATGTTTTATGTATGTTTTATTACGGACACAAAAGCTCAGCAATGCAATTTCTTTTTTTTAGAGATTAATAAAGTTTATTGTATTGTATTGTATTGTATTGTATTCTTGTTAACTTCGCAATTTCCGGAAAACATCCACTTTCACTTTGAGACTGTACATGTTCTGTTTACATTCAACACTATCACAACCACTTTGCATTGCAATACTGAAATAAATTTTTTCTGTGTTCGAAAGCTACAGCCAATCGTTAATATATCCCCTTAGGTACAGTTTTATAACATTGTCACATGTAAACAATAGGAAGTTTTCAGCCTTCAATCCACTATTTAACATAGTAAGTCAAGCTTTTCAAACCTTATTAATAATTGCTTTGATGTTTTGCTGATGTTCAGTTTATTATTTAATAAAGATCTCATGGTTCAAAATTTCATATTGTTTTTTCCATAACGTGCGTGTGTTCCATTTCAAACTAACCCCACTGATGTGAACTCCATTATTACTGTCACATTTGTTTTAAAATTACACCCATAATCAAAACCAACGCGCAAACACACACACACACCACAACTACACACATATATGTACTCGTTACCATTAGCCAACGCTCGTCACAACACTGATAGACTACGAAGCAATCTCTTCGATCATCTCTGCGCTGAGTCAGTCACACTTTTGCTCACCCCTGCCAACAATCTCAAACGTATCCTTTTTTTTCAATCACTACAAAATGATCATACAGCTTTTTATGTCTCACTAAATTATAAATCAGATGTATGTGGTTGTTTGTTGCCTTGAATGCCCCAAGGGGCAAAAATGAGTGTTTCTTTCAAACTAATTAGGAGTTATCTGTCCTTATAGAGTTTTAAAAAATATATATATAAATCCCATGCTAATTTCAAATACAGCGTTTTGCTATTCACTTCAATATAATAGTAAATAACAATCAAGAAATAACGAAGCCTTTAAACCACAATTTCCCAGATATTTACACTTTTCATTTTGTTTCAATTCACACCACTAAACATACACTTCGCCTTTTGCTATTCAGTCTCAAGTCTAAATAATAATAGTATAAATCATAACTAATTTTCTTCACACCATCATAGACATAATGTTGCCTAACATGTTCTTTGTAGGCTTACAATCGTTGGTTTTCACAATAAATATTGCATTACTGTAATTGTCTTCTTTTTCTTTAACAATGTCTTTCCAAAAACAAAACTCAAAGACCACAAAAGCTATTGCAACCTACTCCTATCTCTCGTCTCTCTTCCTGGGTACAATGGTACCTAAGACTTACATTCAAATGCTTACATTTCCATGCTACCCACATTGTCAAAATACCAATAATTATTCAAAACAAATGTTAACTACTACCTAACTTCATTTCAGACCCACACCCATTATTATACACATATTTCACATTTAAACCATTAGTCGGCCCCCTGTCGATATTTTTATCGACTAAGTTCCTTGTATATGTTGATTTGTGTCTGAATAGCAACACTGCTGCTGGCGAACTTTTCCATTGAATCACAGGTGAATGACCTTACAAGTCTCTATTATTCTTCATTGGCTCTGTCGACGCCCGTTTTTAACCGCTTTTTTACCGCTTGCTTCCCTTTATATAATAAATCGGCCATACGGCGTCGTCGTTCCGAACTAAATCTTCCAAATCTCCAAAACCGTTTGGTATTATGAAATAACGTCAGTACCTTTCGGCGATTGGTCAATGCTTTTCGGAGGGAGATTGTTTGTTGGTTCGTTCATGGGCTGAAACTCCCACGGCTTTTAGGTGTATGACCGTTTTTACCCCGCCATTTAGGCAGCCATACGCCGCTTTCGGAGGAAGCATGCTGGGTATTTTCGTGTTTCTATAACCCATCGAACTCCGACATGGATTACAGGATCTTTTTCGTGCGCACTTGGTCTTGTGCTTCCGTGTACACACGGGGGTGTTCGGACACCGAGGAGAGTCTGCACACAAAGTTGACTCTGAGAAATAAATCTCTCGCCGAACGTGGGGACGTACTCACGCTGACAGCGGCCAACTGGATACAAATCCAGCGCGCTACCGACTGAGCTACATCCCCGCCCTCCCCTCGGAGGGAGTGCCAACATAATGTTGGTCACACTTGAAATTAATGCTATTTGGTCAGTTTTGCTTTCCAAATTGATACGAAGTGAACGGGAACATAGGGGCAGTTATATCATCTTAACTCTCCTCGAACAGTGATATCGACAGAGCGAACGGTACTCAACTTGTACGAATGGAAAGACTAGGAAACCGACAGGTCGATACTGATCCCCACGCTTGAGAACTCAAGTGTAATATTTGAAGTTAAATCTCTCGTGCGAATCATGAGCCACATTTGGGGGGGTTTGTTTGTTTGTTTGCTTGCTTGACGCCCAGCCGACCACGAAGGGCCATATCAGGGCGGTACATTTGGGGGGCCCAGGTAGCTCTGTTGGTAGAGCTCTAGACTTGTGATCGTAAGGTCGCAGGTTCGAATCCGTGTCGGGACGGACACGGGTCAACTTTAAGTGCAGACCCAGAGACTTTTCTTTCTTTTCTTTATTTGGTGTTTAACGTCGTTTTCAACCACGAAGGTTATATCGCGACGGAGACCCAGAGACGGTATTCATCTCCCACAGTGCAGATGGCTGATACCACCTAAACACGCATACAATTGTGAATCTCATCTAAATTCGGGTTAAAACCAGGGAACATGCCACTAATGGCTTTGCCGTGAGGGCGTAAAACTTGAATTTCTCTCATGAGCCACATTAGGTCAGTCGGTAAAGCGCTCGGTTAGTCGGTAAAGCGCCTGATCGCTAATCGTCAAGTGTTTCGGCGGTCACGGGTCCGAATCTCTTTTGGGCAAGAATTCTTTATTTCATATTTTTTTTTACCTTTTTTACATTTAGTCAAGTTTTGGAGGCTTAAAAATTAATTAATGACTTTGGTCATTAAAAATCTCAAAATTGTAATTAAAATAATTTTTTTTTATAAACGAACCAAAATTGTGAAAAAATGCAGTGCGTTCAGTTTTATTCTGTGAGTTCCACAGCTTGACTAAATGTAGTAATTTCGCCTTACGCGACTTGTTGGTTTATTTTCTTAACTCGCAATTCTTGTATTTTATTCATTTTCCTTTATTCCAATGGTTTTGAATGATTTGTTAAAATCTAATTAATCAAAACGTTGCATAATTATTGAGTACTTCCAAAGTACGATTTCCCAGAATAACCCATTCTATGTTTTAGTATCATCGACTTTTGTGAAATGCCCAATGGGCGATTGTATCACCGCACGTCGACGATTGCACCTAGGATGTTCCCGTAACGGACTCGCTGCTAATCCAACAAGAAGTTAAATGGGCCTCCGAGCTAATCGACCAAGAAGCAAAATGGGCCTCCCTGCTAATCGACCAAGAAGCTATAACGGCTTCCCTGCTGAAGCAACAAGAAGCAAAATGGGCCTCCTTCCTAAGAAATCAAGAAACCGAAACGGCCTCCACAGAGACAGAACTTGAACACATTAAACGCGTGTTTTGCCAACAGGAGCAGAAAATCGTTGACTTAGAACAGAAGCTGACTTATCAAGAAAGCCTGCTAAGTCAACAACAGAAGAAACTCTTAGACCAAAAAGACTTACTGCGTCAACAAGAACACACGCTGTCTCACCAAGAAAGCCTGCTTCGGGAACAAGGTGCTAGGCTGTCCTACCAAGAGGGGCTGCTGCAGCAGCAAAGTAGAACCATCCAGGAACTAAGACATAGGTATTTCGGACCACGTTCCTTCCTTGACGAGAGCTTGCGTCACAGCACAAACATGTCTCAGCCCAAAACACCTCTAACAGGAACGACCTCAGACTCGACATCCCATGACGTCATGCCTCGCTCTGACGACACAGGGCCGTGGGAAGCGGTGATGAGTCACATTAGTCAGCAGGTGACGGAGATGGAGGCCGACATCCAGGCGTTGAAGAACAGCAACACACAGCAGGACCTGGCTATCCAGGACGCACGGAGCTCCACCTTCGTTCACTGGGGCAGTTCCTCATGCAGCAATCTCTCTCACACCGTCTACTCGGGCGTCGTGGGCGGCTCGGACGCTGGTCACAGCGGGGCTGCCACCAACTACCTGTGTCTGACCATGTCACCTGTCTTCAGTGATCACGCAGTCCCAGCTTCCCTGGCCTTGCTGTACGGCACTGAATACGAAACTATTGACTCTCACCAGAACAAAGACGCGGTGTGTGCCGTGTGTCGCCCCACGCTGTCCACGACAGTGATGATCCCCGGGACCAACGTCTGCACACCTGGCTGGCACCTGCAGTACTCCGGATTCCTCATGGCGGGAGAGTTCAAACACCAAGCTGGTTCCGAGTACATCTGTGTGGACTCTAATATGGAGAACACTGTGCACGGGGATGCCAACGAAAACGGAAAACTGTTGTACTACACTGTGACTTGGTGCGGCAGCTTGCCTTGTACCCCCTACATCAACAACAAAGTTGTCACGTGCGCTGTGTGTTCCAAGTGAAAGACGAACGTGTGCTGGATAAAACTGATAACTGGTAAACACACACACACACAAAATAAAACAAGTCGCGTAAGGCGAAATTACTACATTTAGTCAAGCTGTGGAACTCACACAATGAAAATGAACGTAGTCCGACGCTAGTGCAAAAGGCAGTGGAAAGTGACGAGTCTGTTTGGCGCGGTAGCGATTGCGCTGTGCTTCATAGCACGCTTTACTGTACCTCTCTTCGTTTTAACTTTCTGAGCGTGTTTTTAATCCAAACATATCATATCTATATGTTTTTATAATCAGGAACCGACAAGGAATAAGATGAAATAGTTTTTAGATCGATTTCGGAAATTTAATTTTGATCATAATTTCAGAGCTTGTTTTTAATCCAAATATAACATATGTATATGTTTTTGGAATCAGAAAATGACGAAGAATAAGATGAAATTGTTTTTGGATCGTTTAATAAAAAAATAATTTTAATTACAAGTTTCCGATTTTTAATGACCAAACTCACTCATTAGTTTTTAAGCCACCAAGCTGAAATGCTATACCAAACCTCGGCCTTTGTCGAAGATTGCTTTGCCAAAATTTCCATCAATTTAATGGAAAAATGAGGGTGTGACAGTGCCGCCTCAACTTTTACAAAAAGCCGGATATGACGTCATCAAAGGTATTTATCGAAAAAAATGAAAAAACGTACGGGGATATCACACCCAGGAACTCTCATGTCAAATTTCATAAAGATCGGCCCAGTAGTTTAGTCTGAATCGCTCTACACACACACACAGACAGACAGACACACACACACACACACACACACACACACACACACACACACACACACACACACACACACACACACACATACACCACGACCCTCGTCTCGTTTCCCCCCTCTACGTTAAAACATTTTAGTCAAAACTTGACTAAATGTAAAAATGAAAATATGGTATATCGTCTTCTGTCTCATCTTCATCGACCTGACCTGTTTTATTTTGTTTGTAATATGTTTTTAAATAGTTGAACTGCACAGCGCTTAGAACTCTTATCGGAATTAGTGCTATAACAAAGTGATCAAAAGCGTACCTGACGGTGACCCAATTTAGGGCGGGAAGGGAGAGGGGGGGGGGGGGGGGGGGTGAATGCCGCACCGGAGACAAGATTGGCAACGTCCTCATACAGCGTGAAAGCGTTGCCATGCGATCGCTAACACCACAAACAACTGTGTCAGTCGCATTCACGGACCGGTCAAGCGCTAATGACATTGAAATGAGCGCTCCAACGATCCTGTGTCGGCAAGGAAAGGCCCTTCCAAAAGCAATAATATGAACCTCCTGGTCCGGGGCGGGGATGTAGCTCAGTCGGTAGCGCGCTGGATTTGTATCCAGTTGGCCGCTGTCAGCGTGAGTTCGTCCCCACGTTCGGCGAGAGATTTATTTCTCAGGGTCAACTTTGTGTGCAGACTCTCCTCGGTGTCCGAACACCCCCGTGTGTACACGCAAGCACAAGACCAAGTGCGCACGAAAAAGATTCATGTCAGAGTTCGGTGGGTTATAGAAACACGAAAATACCCAGGATGCTTCCTCCGAAAACGGCGTATGGCTGCCTAAATGGCGGGGTAAAAAACGGTCATACACGTAAAATTCCACTCGTGCAAACAAAACACGAGTGTACGTGGGAGTTTCAGCCCACGAACGCAGAAGAAGAAGAAGAACCTCCTGGTCCTTGAACCCTTTAAAATGTAACCAAGGACCCCTCATACATTAAACGTTAGGGGTCCCGGGACCCTCTATCTAGGTGGAGCGTCGGTGACGAGCCTTGATAATTAACTTAAATTATACAATTTAGTCCTTGTAACTTTTCAAGTAATTTCGTACACAAAAACGTTTTCTTGATCAGATACGTACTATCATTATGTTGTTGTTGGTTGTGTTTTTTTTTTTAGGGGGGGGGGGGGGGTGGGGTAAAATTCTGTCATAAAGTCCACATATTGTTTTCTTGCAAAAGGCATGTCCCCTGTGTTTAGCAAACAGTTTTCCTGGTCCACTACCTTTATTTGAAAATAAAATAAAAACCAGGTCATAATTTCTCTTTATTTGAATGAACCTCTTTTTCAAAATAATATTGTGCAGACTAAACAAAATCATTGCTTGAACAATTTAAAAAATCAGTTGGTTAAACCTACATTAAGGGCAGGAGCTACCTTCAAATACACCGTTTTTCCCTTCAAGTCATTTGACCACAGCATTCATGAAACAGAGCTGTTTGTGTTAAAACCTCGGTGTGCTTTTGCTTCAATGTATGTTGAGTAATACAGTAGTATATGATGAAAAACAAAATGTGCTTTTGAAATCGTCTGGAACAAAACATCTATCAGAATGTCTAAAACAATTCTGCAAAAGTTCAAATCATTCTGATGAATAGTGTTGAAAGTATCTTGTCATCCGTGAACTCACATTACTTTTCATTTAATAATTTTTGTTAAAGTCAATCTAAGAGCAATTTTTGGGGGACCATATACTATCATTCTACGTACATTGACGCAAATGCACACCACATTTTAACACAAACAGTTCTGTTATATGAATGTTGTGGTCAAATGACTTGGAAGAGAAAAAAAGTGTATTTGAGGGTACCTCCTGCCCTTAAAAGTACGTGTACCTTCTATGTGCATGATACATTGTCAAATCAGAGATGAATCAAACTGATAACGTCGCTGTCGTTCAAAATATCAGGCGTGTTGCACGTGGAATTGGATAACGCATTTTGCATTTGTGCTGTGAACAGTCCCTCAATGTCGAAAGTTGGCCTCGGGGCGTTTTCAGCGTCCTGTACTGCATCCTCAATGTTACAGTCGTTCCGCCCTGCTCCTTCCTCTGTTGTTTGGAACGCCTGGTTTACGTGCTCGACGGAGACGTGGGTAGCAGTTGTTGTGTCTATGTTGTCCACTTTGATGGAATACTGCAGCCTGTAAGAGGATAGAGGCATTGACTGATGAAAGCGCTTTGTTCTGTTCACATTGGTTAAACTGCTTTGAAAACAAATATTACCGCTCCAAACTTTTCTTCAATAAACCTGAGATTCACACTCGCACGCACGCACACACGCACGCACGTACACACGTACGTACGTACGCTCGCGCGCATTCACACACACACACACACACACACATACACGCACATACACGCACACACACACACACACACACACACACACACACTCACAGACACACAGGCACACACATACACACACACACTCACATACGCCCCCCCCACACACACACATACGCCCCCTCACACACACATACGCCCCCCCCCACACACATACCTGTCCCAAAAGAGCGAGTCGTCGACGTGGATGTAAGTGAAGGTTTTGCAGCAACGACGGAGCAGGGGGGTCATGTCTGATTCCTTGACTTGCTCCAGCACCACGATCACCAGGTGACACCTCCGCTCTTCCAGCGACTGACAGTACGCCTGGTGCAGTTCCTCCATTGCCCAGCAGCTTCTAAACATTTAAATCCAAAATTAGATAGACGTTCCGAAATTCAGACTGTAGTTTTCTTCCGATGGATATTTTAGAAGCAAAAAAAAACCCCACCAGAGTTGTATGTTATTGGAACGTTTCATTATTGACAAAAGAAAACGTTACATTTACAGTACGTTCACCCAGTGGTCGTTTACAAAGTCAGACAAACACTTATGATACAAATACATGAAATAAACCTGGAACTTGGAACTTAAAATCGTCGATGAAACTCGCGCAAAAAAAGAAAAAAGAAAACCCAAGTCATGAAAACTAGAAACCAAAATTCATCAACTTACTTCACAAAACTTGTCGACAAAATCACGAGGGTGTGCTTGCTAGCCGCGATGCAGTCAACGATGTTGTCTATGATGGGTTTGCCCACGATGAAGTCTCTCTGGTGGATGCACAGTCTGACAGGTCCAGAACCACCCAATGGGTTCTCGCAGGGTTCCTCCAACCTCTTGACCAGGGTTCCCACCACCCAGTCGCTGTCCTGATGAGCGTAGGCCACGAAGGCATCGTACACCTTGTCCGGGCTGTCTGACGGATCCTGGCGTTGGCACGTGCAGCGAAGAAGGATGTGCATTCGTGTGAACACGAGAATTTTGACCTGGGGAGTAATGGGAATAGATGAATTCCAATATAACTCTGTTAACAGGCACGTGCAGCGAAGAAGGATGTGCATTCGTGTGAACACGAGAATTTTGACCTGGGGAGTAATGGGAATAGATGAATTCCAATATAACTCTGTTAACAAACAAACAAAAAGCATATAGACTAAACAAGCCACCACCGTTATAACTCATATCAGTAAGCCGAATAGACGATTTTAGGACATAACCTGGTCGGGTTTGCATGTGTTGTGAAAGAGTGAATACCCTTGCTTTTACTTGGCCAATCACTGGCGAGGGGTGTGTCGGAAACACGTGGACAGGAGCACGTGTGAGTTTATTTGTCAGAGGAAAAACAAGGGTATTCACTTTTTCACAACCCATTCAAACCCGACAAGGTTATTTCATAAAATCGTCTATTTGACTAACTGATATGAGTTATAAGGACTGGGTGGCCGAGTGGTAACGCACTTGCCTCGGAAGCGAGAGGTTGCGAGTTCGACCCTGGGTCAGGGCGTAAGCAATTTTCTCCCCCCTTTCCTAACCTAGGTGGTGGGTTCAAGTGCTAGTCTTTCGGATGAGACGAAAATCCGAGGTCCCTTCGTGTACACTACATTGGGGTGTGCACGTTAAAGATCCCACGATTGACAAAAGGGTCTTTCCTGGCAAAATTGTATAGGCATAGATACAAATGTCCACCAAATACCCGTGTGACTTGGAATAATAGGCCGTGAAAAGTAAATATTCGCCTTAATTGGCTTGAGATTTACTGGCCGATGTGAATGCGTGATATATTGAGTAAAAAATTCCATCTCACACGGCAGAAATGAATATGTAAAGCGCTTAGAGAACGTCAAGCGCTATATAAATCGCCCCATACATACATACATAATGGTGGTGTTTGGTCTCTATGCTTTTTGTTTGTTTGTTTGTGTGTTAGCTTGTTTCAAGCCTTTTTTCCCCCTCCCTCCCATCCCCCATCTCCTTCCTTTCTGACTGTCTCTGTCATTCTTGTTTTTTTTCTAATTCTTTCTTCTTTCTTTCTAAGTGACATTTTGTATTCTTTCTCTCGACACTTGCTTTGAGTCAGAACCAAAACGTTCATCAAATATGAAATTTCTCATTATCGAGTCCCCCTATCTGCCAACTTTCCGCGCAATTTTATCAATTAAGTCTGTGTACCCACCTCTTGTCTGTATTTCACAGCCAGCATCAACAAACCCAACACAAGCAGACACACAACAGCCATTGTTGCAATCACAACGCGCAGTCTTTTCTCACTATCACGGATCACCACAGGGCACTCCAGATCACCCTCTGTCAAGGAGCCAATCGTACTTCCAGAAAGTTCAGGGGGTGTTGCGCATTCCATGACAGACAGGTGACTTCTGTAGATTATCATAGGAGGCTCCACCCACTTTGATCCATCTTGCAGTTCAGTCAACAGATCCTTAATATTGCAGTTGCAGTCGACAGGGTTATTTCGAATGTCAACGAAAAAATCCGGCACCTGTGCCCATTCTTCGAACATCTGGAACGACAGCTGTGTGATGTCATTGTACTGCAAGTCCAACGTTGTGGATGGTTTGCCGTCAGTATTGGGATACGGTTCTATGCGCCCAACTTCTGTTATCCTGTTGTGCGATAGATTCATTATCTGCATTTTGGAATTTTTGAAACTGACTCTCCATTGCCGGATTTTATTGGGGACTTCTCCAAGCTTTGTGAAGCTGTAGTTGAGACTTCTCAGCTGTGGATACTCTGAGTTGCGAACCAAGTCTTCAAAGTACTGTTTGTCCATGGGCTCATTGTAGCTTTCATCTACAGCATGAAACAAAGAAACAGTAACAACAACCAAAATCCTAAACGAAATCGCATCATGGCAAAGCGCGAAAACCAAAACCCAACCCAACAGCAACCCGAACAAAGCAAATCCAGTTACCTCTAAATGATGAAACACACAGCTGTTCTGAAACTTAGCCAGCAGAATACGACTCTTCAACGCGTCTCTGCCTGTGCCAGTGCTTTCAACAGACTCCCCAGGACCTGAACTTGCAGCGAGTCGATCTGCGCAGTGTTGGAACCGACCACCCATAGCCTTAGTTTGGTTCACAACATTGTCAAACATTGCAGCATTGCTCTGCACCTGTTCCCAGGTGAGGTTTAGACTCTCAAGTGCGGTGGCCAATACAGCGGAGCATTCGTCCGTGTCCGTGATGTTTCGATAGACGAAAGACCTCAGACTGCTCTCCTGGCCGCACTGAAAGCCACGACTGACACGGTCCGTGTGGCTCAACACTCGGTCAAGATCTTCTGGGTTGTCCAGCCAGATGCAGTCATGCATGTCCAGCTCCCGTAGGCAGTCCCGGATGTGTTCTGCTGAGGTGTTGAAGTCTGCGTACTTGTCCACTAGCTTGCAGCTGTGAACGGTCAGCTTGGCCAACCCTGGGGCTCGCATTGGCCAGGGTAGACTTATGATTGCTCCATTTTCACAATTCACGATCACAGCAACCTGATAAGTCGATACAATGGCACAGTCAGTGGGATTTGCAATGAAAATGTGTTTGGTCAATTATCCATTCTTTTTATAAAGTATTGACATAAATCACAGAAATAAACTTAAAATATAAAAAAATAACACGTTTATGGCTGCACATAAACATACAAATTCAATATTACACAAGTTAAAACATGTAGACATAAAGTATATTATTTTGTTGTGTCAATCTTCTTGTTCTAAATATCAATTCAAACGAACTTGTCATTCAATGCTATTAAATGCTATTGTACGTCTGTTCCATAAGGTTAGAACTGCTTTTTTCATGAGAAGATTTAAAACGTTCTGTAAACCATTTGAGTCACACTGGGGGTTTATCTTACATAAAGATGTAAATTGTACATTTTACAAAACTGTGACGTTTACAAAAAACAGGATTAGAGCAGAACATTGATTGTTACTGCGCAGTTCTTACCTCAATTCCTTTTGATTCTACCAACGGACCAAGATATTTTCTCAAACCCACCAGGCGCCATTTTACACCTTGGCCTGGTGTCACGCGGCAAGTAATGGTTGCATTGACATCATCATCTCCGTCATAGCCTACGTCACAGAAGCTGCTCCAGTCAGGAGGTAGCTAGACTGAGAGATTGAAGCCCTGTGACGATGACGTACTTTGATGCCAAAAAGACGATGTCGAAAATTGCAAGGATGAAAACATCGACACTGTTGATAATTCAACTAAGTGGACGCGCACAAAGCACACGGCCAAAAATAATGTATGGCACTCCATGTTGCGTATCAGATGAGCAAATGCAAGTAAGTCTATACTAGTCGAATATAAATGTTACGACGTAAAAGCAGTTGAAAGTGTCTGCAGTCAGTTTTGATTTATGTTTCAGAAAAATAACAAAACACATTTAACAACAGCACTGTTTTGTTGTTGTTTTACACATGGCTACAATTTATTTCCTTGTAACTCATCGTTTCGTATTTTTAAACTGCACCTATGCTCTTACTCAGACAAAATTAATAGAGACCAAACAAGGGCTATTTTCGACGGGGAAATCAAATGCAATATGCGGATCTCTACACGCTGCAAAGTTTCCTTAACCTTTGCCGGATGCCGCTTTTGACTACACACGCCCGACGATGCGGGTTTGTCTGAACCCATACATTTGAAAGAGGGTTTTTACCGTTTATTTCTCTAACGACGGGGTGGGTTCAGGGAAACCCACAGCGCTACTTCAGTGGGTGCATCGAGTTTCTCCCTTCACCGACTTCTTGCAGGGGAGGGAGAAGGGGAGGGAGAGGGGGAGGGAGAGACTGAGAGAGACTGAGAGAGACTGAGAGAGACTGAGAGACTAAGAAAGAGAGAGAGAGACTAAGAAAGAGAGAGGGAGAGAGACTAAGAAAGAGAGAGAGAGAGACTAAGAAAGAGAGAGAGAAAGAGACTAAGAAAGAGAGAGAGAGAGATACTAAGAAAGAGAGAGAGAGAGACAAAGAAAGAGAGAGAGAGACTAAGAAAGAGAGAGAGAGAGAGAGAGAGACAAAGAGAGAGAGAGAGAGAGGGACTAAGAAAGAGAGAGAGAGAGACTAAGAAAGAGAGAGAGAGAGGCTAAGAAAGAGAGAGAGACTAAGAAAGAGAGAGAGACTAAGAAAGAGAGAGAGAGAGAGACTAAGAAAGAGAGAGAGAGAGACTAAGAAAGAGAGAGAGAGACTAAGAAAGAGAGAGAGAGACTAAGAAAGAGAGAGAGAGAGACTAAGAAAGAGAGAGAGAGAGACTAAGAAAGAGAGAGAGAGAGAGACTAAGAAAGAGAGAGAGAGACTAAGAAAGAGAGAGAGAGACTAAGAAAGAGAGAGAGAGAGACAAAGAGAGAGAGAGAAAGACTAAGAAAGAGAGAGAGGAGAGAGACTAAGAAAGAGAGAGAGGGAGACTAAGAAAGAGAGAGAGAGACTAAGAAAGAGATAGAGAGAGACTAAGAAAGAGAGAGAGAGACTAAGAAGGAGAGAGAGAGACTAAGAAAGAGAGAGAGAGAGAGACTAAGAAAGAGAGAGAGACTAAGAAAGAGAGAGAGAGAGACTAAGAAAGAGAGAGAGAGAGAGACTAAGAAAGAGAGAGAGAGACTAAGAAAGAGAGAGAGAGAGACTAAGAACGAGAGAGAGAGACTAAGAAAGAGAGAGAGAGACTAAGAAAGAGAGAGAGACTAAGAAAGAGAGAGAGAGAGAAAGACTAAGAAAGAGAGAGAGAGACTAAGAAAGAGAGAGAGAGAGACTAAGAAAGAGAGAGAGAGAGACTAAGAAAGAGAGAGAGACTAAGAAAGAGAGAGAGACTAAGAAAGAGAGAGAGAGACTAAGAAAGAGAGAGAGAAACTAAGAAAGAGAGAGAGAGACACTAAGAAAGAGAGACAGAGAGAGAGACTAAGAGAGAGAGACAGAGACTAAGAGAGAGAGACAGAGAGAGAGAGACAGAGAGAGCGAGAGACAGAGAGAGAGAGACAGAGACAGACAGTCAGAGAGAGAGAGAGACAGAGAGAGACAGACAATCAGATAGACAGACAGTCAGATAGACGGATAGACAGATAGACGGATAGACGGATAGACAGATAGACAGACAGACAGACAGACAGACAGACAGACAGAGCAACTGACAACAGACATACAGACAGAGAGATACGGACAGACAGAGAGTCTCTTGGAGACAAACAGGCAGACAGACACTGTTCCGCCGCTTTGGTAATTATGGGTGTAGCAGAACCCGCGCCGTCGGCAGAGGGATAGTTACAATCACTACTACTCTTTAAAGTATGGGTTTGCGTGAACCCGCGCAATCGGTAGTGTTTATGTTAATTAACATAATCAATTAATTTTAATGTTTTGTCATGTACACACTAAAAATTTGCAGACAGAGAGCAAATTAGGTGTGTGAGAGATACTTAAAATTTCAAAACGATACCTTTAATGGTTCCAGAGTTACAATGATTTTAGTGTGTCTCTGGGTACAGGTGAACCCAGGAAACCGGTTTGGTGACTTTTTAACATTTTATTTTTTATTTTTTATAATTTTTTTTTTAAAGATATAGATTTCCTGTTCTGTCTTAGCTAACGCATAAGGAAAGTGATATTTTCCTCTATCCGCCAGGAATAAATAAACACTGTCCCAGGATGCCAACATGTTCAGATGTTGCAGCGTGCTGAAATAAGGATTATTTTCTGCTTGACATAATTAACAGGTTCCAACCATTGTTCAGTCCGTTTGACAACTCCTGCACGGGTAAGTTGTGTGTACTTTGTGCTAGTTTAAACAGTCATGTACTTTTCTTTTTAGTGGGCTTAGTGTATTTGTATAATGACATGAGCAAAACATAAGTAGAAGAAGAAGAAGAAGAAGAAGAAGAAGAAGAAGAAGAAGAAGAAGAAGAAGAAGAAGAAGAAGAAGAAGAAGAAGAAGAAGAAGAAGAAGAAGAAGAAGAAGAAGAAGAAGAAGAAGACAGGTGCCAGGGAGAAGAGGAGGAGAAGAAGAAGAAAAGGAAAAATAATAATAAGAAAAAGAATACGTAGAAGAAAAAGAATAATAATTTTGACACAGAAGGAGAGACATCAGATTCCAAGGTAAATAAATACAGAGGGAGCCAGCCTTCCTATGAACTTCGTGCATATAATGCAGTTTGTTTACACCAACTTTTGTGTGTGTATAGAGTCAAATCATTGTTCCCGAGGTAAAGTCATCCAGTTTTGTTTGCGAAGGGGGTGTAAGTTTATTTTTGACTGTTCTTTTCTTGTTCTTTTTCAGTCAATTTCGTGACAATGACAACCTGTCCACTGGTTCTCCTCATGGTCTGTGTCATCGCGGCTTCATTGCCGCCTGCATACAATCCAAGGGAGGAATAGGTACTACACAAATTAACACACATTGTGCTACAACAATTTGCACCGTGTGCTTTTATGTATGTGTGGTCCGTGCGCGTGCGCACACGTGTGTGTGTATATATATGTGTGTGTGTGTGTGTGTGTGTGTGTGTGTGTGTGTGTGTGTGTGTGTGTGTGTGTGTGTGTGTGTGTGTGTGTGTGTGTGTGTGTGTGTGTGTGTGTGTGTGTGATGTTTGAAATAAAAAAAATTCTTCTTCACAAATTGGCTAAAAAAAGAGAAAGTTTTTTTATCCGCAAAGTGGCATGTTTTGGACGGTTATTTCTTAGGTTCAAAGTATGGTCCGAGTCTTAAGGTACACGTGTTTAAATCGAAATGCACTTCTTGTTAATAAACGTGTGTTTGTGGCTAAATCTTTGCTAACATGCCGTTTTGTCCAACAATTTTTCACTAGGTAATGTAAACACAAAATAAATCAAGTGAAATAAATGGAATCATGTGGAAAGTAAGCGTGAGGTGAGCGGATGAATACACATTTTTTTCTGATAAATTACCCCCCCCCCTCCTTCCCCACAAAGAGTAACTTGGCAAGCTGTTAAAAAAAAAACACACACCTGCAAACACAGTAGATCTGGGTTATTCTCCAGAGCTGTGTACCAGTGGAAACGAATGTAATATTTCTTTACTAGACTGAGACATTTTAACTATACAAATTCATTTCATTACCAAATACAGGTTCCATTTTTGTGACCCTCCACCACGGAATGAGTCACATGTCACCTTTGCATGATTTTCATATTTTTACATTTTCCTAAAGCGTTTTTTATGCTCTATCCAGTGGTGAAAACCGTTTTAGAAAAGAGCGAAAACTGTTTGAGTTATAAGCCTGTGACTAAGGTGACCCTCACACTGTTACCAGACACTCCCGGGACTTATATTAAGCCTAGCGCAGAACCGCGAGAGGTGACATGCGACTCATTTCGTGGTGGAGGGTCACATTTATTCTTGTCTTGCAGAGAAAGAATAAGAAATACTTGCACATTTTGTTAGTCTACGTTCAGTAAATTACAAGGATTTCAAAATACATGGGAACCAGAGGTTGTGACATGGATTTGTTTTCTTGTTGCATGTTTGTATCATTATCTAACTGGAGTATTTCTGAAAGAGAAAAGATAATACATTCTAGTTGCCATAAACATTATTATCATCTAAAGGGCTGAAAATTCATTTCACAAAATGATACACAGCTCTGGAGAATAATCCATCTGTCAATGACCCTTCTATTTCCACGGACAAGATCGATAAGACCCCCAAAACAAGTTCTTTAATACCAAATTGTTTATTGTCTCTGATTTAAGGTAAAGCATGTAAATGCGAAATTATGTGTACAAACAGAAAACACACAGTTACCATGTTTGTTATCACGTGTTTATTGATTGATTAAAATTTTGGAAAAAAAGAAGTTCTTTAATACCGATTTTTGTTGAGATCCTTAAAGGCATATGTACGCGCTCCCGTGTTTACAAAGTGTAGTTTGCCCATAATCGATGTCAAACGCACCATAAGACCATATAATGACGATATGTCACCATGCGCGGACCATAATACATGCATTACAGCTTGTTCTAGCCTCTGAAAAAGTGAGGATGTCAACAAAGCCGCGGTGTTAGCTCCCTTGCATCAACGTTACATGTGTTGCCAAATCTATAAATAGGACGATCCAGATCAAAATGAAAATTAACATATCTCAACATTGAAGTGGTCCTAGACCACAATCTTTTGCAGGGAACTTAATTTAGCATGTCTCCAGCTGTTGGTAAAGCAATTAGCGTGTATAGTCATCGAGTACATATGCCTTTAAAAAACATTGTTTAATTAAAAAGGACAAAATTCGATTTTGAAGACTTTGGAAGAAACGTGACTCTTCTTTGACATCCCGGGGACATAGTTCGCGTGATTTCCGGCCAATAAAACGCCACATACGCCTGTGTATATGAAGAACAACTTTCAACACCCCCCCCCCCCCCCCCCCCAAAAAAAAAAAAGTAACCGACCTAGCTACCTCAGGTATTTTTTAGGCCATGCTATCGGAAACAGCGTTTGTTGCGTGTGCCTGACTTGCTTTTTATATTTAGTCAAGTTTTGACTAAATATTTTAACATCGAGGGGGAATCGAAACGAGGGTCGTGGTGTATGTGCGTGCGTGTGTGTGTCTGTCTGTGTGTGTGTGTGTGTGTGTGTGTGTAGAGCGATTCAGACTAAACTACTGGACCGATCTTTATGAAATTTGACATGAGAGTTCCTGGGTATGAAATCCCCGAACGTTTTTTTCATTTTTTTGATAAATGTCTTTGATGACGTCATATCCGGCTTTTCGTGAAAGTTGAGGCGGCACTGTCACGCCCTCATTTTTCAACCAAATTGGTTGAAATTTTGGTCAAGTAATCTTCGACGAAGCCCGGACTTCGGTATTGCATTTCAGCTTGGTGGCTTAAAAATTAATTAATGACTTTGGTCATTAAAAATCGGAAAATTGTAAAAAAAAAAATAAAAATTTATAAAACGATCCAAATTTACGTTCATCTTATTTTCCATCATTTTCTGATTCCAAAAACATATAAATATGTTATATTTGGATTAAAAACAAGCTCTGAAAATTAAATATATAAAAATTATTATCAAAATTAAATTGTCCAAATCAATTTAAAAACACCTTCATCTTATTCCTTGTCGGTTCCTGATTCCAAAAACATATAGATATGATATGTTTGGATTAAAAACACGCTCAGAAAGTTAAAACGAAGAGAGGTACAGAAAAGCGTGCTATCATTCTCAGCGCAAGTACTACCCCGCTCTTCTTGTCAATTTCACTGCCTTTGCCGTGCGCGGTGGACTGACGATGCTACGAGTATACGGTCTTGCTGCGTTGCATTGCGTTCAGTTTCATTCTGTGAGTTCGACAGCTACTTGACTAAATATTGTATTTTCGCCTTACGCGACTTGTTTTTCCTCCAGCAGGGTACCCTTTCAGGGCACGTGCTCGTCAGAAGAAAACTGACGCTGACGGAAGATGGGTATCTGAGAGGCTGTTAAAACACGCCGAGGGTACAGGACCCACCAGCATCGAGTACAGGGACCGGGGCCTCAACGGCACTATTTTTGGTACAGGTCTTATTCACATAATGACCCAAGAAAATTGTAAAAGTTTGAAGAAGCCAAATCATTTCTGCTGGCTTCGGAAGTAGAACTGCGGGCAAATTCCACCACCTTGTGCATCTATTTTGTTTTACGTGACAGAAGCAAAAGCATATCGACAAAAAATATTCCACACACACACACACACAGACACACACGCACACAAACAAACAAACACACACACACACACACACACACACGCACACAAACAAACAAACACACACACACACACACACACACACGCATCATTAGTACGTGACAGAAACGTAGGTAACACAAATAATAAGATGACTAAAACAAACAAAATGGAATTCATCACTGGCTGTAATGTAGTATAGTGTCGTTACTTTGTGCAGAAGTTTGCAGTGTTGAAGCAGCCTTATTGACGTTCAACTGACGTAACATCAGAAGCTTTCTATAGAGAAATTCAATACTCAACTCACAGGCATGTTCCACGTAAGGAAAACACACACGCAAGCCTTTATGGTCTGTTTAAAAATAGCAACAACAGTACTGTGTGGTTGTTTGTTTTGTCACGAATCGTGATCTGTAATTCTAGGAAAACATGTGTTGACCTTATCCTGCATGCTAGGTACCTTTAACATTGAACGTGCTCTTGCGTACAATTTAACAGCATATTGTTATCTAGTGCGTTTTTTCCCATCAATATTAGACCCAGGCATTATGCGGATAGTCATAGTGGATGTTCTGACTAATACTCTTCCCAAATAAGCCTAGTTTGAATGCCTCGATTTGTTGTGGTGTTACTATTTTTTTAGTTGTCGATATCGTTGTTTACTTATTATTTTGTTTTGATGGTTTTGGTTTGGTGCGAATGTGTTACTTGTGATTTGGGTGGCTCATGACGCTGTTATAGTCTCTGAACTAATTGGCAGGAAAAAAAAGTCACAAACAACTTTTCCTGCAGGATTCGTCTTTGACTTGAAAGCGATATTTGAACGAATCACACACACACACACAAACACACACACACACACACGCACACATAAGTGCGGGCTCTCTCTCTCTCTGTCTTCTCTCTCTCTCCCTCTCTCTGTTGCTCTCTCTCCCTCTCTCTGTCTCCCTCTCTGTGGCTCTCTCTCCCCCTCTCTCTCTCCCTCTCTCTCTGTCGCTCTCTCTCCATCTCTCTCTGTCGCTCTCTCTCCCTCTCTCTCTCTCTCTCTCCCTCTCTCTCTTTCTCTCTCTTTCTCTCTGTCGCTCTCTCTCCCTCTCTCTCTCTCTCTCTGTCGCTCTCTCTCTCTCTCTCTCTCTCTCTCTTTCTCTCTCTCTCTGTCGCTCTCTCCTATCCACATATACGCACATACACAGACAGAAAGGAAGACAGATAGACCATTCACAATACAGACATTATCGCACAGTAACAAAGCAAAACATTACAATAACTTACCCTGAACTGGTTTAATCTTTTCTATTAAGCGAAGGACGTGTACACATGTATACACAATCTTTGTTATCTTTGACCTTTCGCGAAGTTAAATATAATTATCACAAGGCAATATCTTATCAAGAACAATAGTGTAATATGGAAGTATGAACATTCTGTGTTGTAAGTCAGGCCAGTATGTCCCAAAACGTAATATTTTGTTGTATCCCAATCCGTATAATCCAAATAATTGATTGGCATAAGAAGTGCAAGTTGTTTACTAACGTTAAATCCTTTTCTTAATAAGAAAAAGAAACTTTGACAAATGGAAGTTGCCTGATAAAAATACACACAAGAATTATAAAGGCAAAAGAGAGATAGAGATGGAATGAACTTTATCTGTGTCTTACCACTTTATCCAACCCTAACATTTAACTCAATTACCAACATTAGGTTCTGACATAACAGTGTTCAGTTAAATCAAGTGTGAAATGGCAATGTTAAAAAAAACAATAGTAAAACGGTTTTGCACAAAAAAGAGAATCTGTAATTATAATGGTAGCAGCCAGACTATTAATAGTATATGTCCCCCCCCCCCCTCCCAAAAAAAACAAACTAAAACAAACACACACACACACACACACACACACACACACACACACACACACACACACACACACACACACACACAATCAACAGCACCAAAACAATTATATATTACTGAAAATCTAGATCAGTACATATAAAGAACTGAAAATTATCTTGCTTTATTAATTAAAACAACTACCACTACAAGTACAAAATGTCATTCCATGCGAATATATGTTATTACTACAACAAATCTTGATGATAGCCACAATATACTGTACAAATAAGACAGTTTACAACAATAAATAACAGCATAGAATGCATTAGCAATAAATACAACATGCGTACATTCAAAATGCAGAAGGAAGACAATCAGTTGTCAAAAAAGACAAAACAATTAAGAATAATGTCTTTTTAACGGATTCTGCCCATTTTTAATCAGTAATCAGATTTTAAAAAAAGTTGGGAGTTCACTAAACAGCCTAGAATGTGTAACAATTGTTCTAATTAACATACATCTCAACTGTATCTTAGAAACAAACTATTTGAACGATCTCTTCAACAATAACAGGTGTATGAACTGTCCTTTGTCAAACTATGCAGCACTCGTTTAAATGCCATTTAGCTAACGAAAAACGCAGAGTGGACATATGACTCCTCATCGACACATTCACATGTCCAATTTGTTCTTCGAAAACTATTTAACATTCATGTTTATGCATACACCAATGTTAACAAGACCAATTTATTTTTTATTTAAAAAATACAAAGTGTTTAATAACTAACTAACTATCTCCAGCATTGCTACAATTACTGCTCTTGCTTTCCATCGGTATATCTCTGATTATTCTACCATCAACAGCACAACTAACCGTAGGTGTCACGGACCCCCACCCCCTAAGATTTTTAAAACTTTATAATGATCAATAATATTATGTTAAACAAGGTGAAAAGACATGAGCGTTTTATAACCTTCTCTTTCTTTTTAACGGGCTAGACTTAAACGAGACTAGTATACATGTAACCACTGGGCTTGGTAAGGGATAATTTCCTGAACGGTTTGGCCCGTTTTGATTACAAGAAGACAGTCGTGCAGGAGAAACACTGCGTAGGGAAATATTCAGGTTGTTCGATTTCTCAGGTAATTTGTGAAAACAATGGTGGTGCATTTGGTGCTTGGCATTTGAGTTGTCTTTTTATCATAGTATAGTCTATCCCGACGGTAAGATCACAGAAGTCGTCATGTGGGTACATCCAGTTGTATACATAACATCAGCAAACAATCATAATAATTATGTGACCCTCCACCATGGAATGAGTCGCATGCCACCTCGCGCGGTTCTGCGCTAGGCGTAATATAAGTCTGGGGGATGTCTGGTAACAGTGTGAGGGTCACCTTAGTCACAGGCTTATAACTCGAAAAGTTTTCGCTCTTTTGTTTTACGATTTCCACATCTGGATAGAGCATAAAAAAACTCTTTTTGTAAATGTAAAAATATGAAAATCATACAAAGGTGACATGCGACTCATTCCGTTATGGAGGGTCACATATATCGCTTCAGTGGCACAATAAAACTAAAACAGGATCTGTGCAACTTTGCATGCACCATATCTCATGCATAGAACCCACAAACAATTAATCCAATAATTATGGCCTCATTGGGCAATAACATTTCACAATTTTTACATCAATGCACCCTGGTTTTAAGCATAACATCAGCAAACACATCATAAACTATGGCATAAGTTGAACAATAAAACACAGGTTCTGTGCATCTTTTCATGCACGCTGTCTCAAATTACGAGCTCAACAGAACGTAAGGTACGCGGTTGTTTAAATTATATACTGACAAATAAAGGGTAAAATCAACACATACGGAACAACACAGGCCTCAGCAGTAAAATCAAAATAAAAGTCTGTTCTTCAAATAATTTTGTAATGTAAATGTCAGTTCATTCTATATTACCACACATTTCGTATGCTGGAACTATCTTTACACATACAACAGTGCATTCAAACACGGAGAGTTTTGTACCGCACTGTTTGGTGGTCGAAGCACACTTTTTCGTTGCGAAGTTCACAAAACAGGCTGCCCTTATGATCAAACACGATTGGATTGCTGAGTTTTTATCAGACCAGATAAGGTCTAAACAGTTTTGCTTTCTTTAGCACATGCTGGTCATGGATTTGAATAATAAACTATTTCGAAAGCTTTGGCGTGAACACTTTCGCTCAACAAATCCGCTCTAAACACTCTTGTTAACGAAATGTCAAAGTCAAGTTGGCACTGTTAATTATACCGTGATCTGCTAAAAGGCTTCTACAAGCCTGAGCTTATTAGTATCTGAAAAGCTGTCTTGGTAAGCTTTTTGTTTGTTTGTTTGCTTAACGCCCAGCCGACCACGACCTGTGTTCAGGGCGGTGCTGCTTTGACATACAACGTGCGCCACACACAAGACAGAAGTCGCAGCACAGGCTTCATGTCTCACCCAGTCACATTATTCTGACACCGGACCAACCAGTCCAAGCACTAACCCCATAATGCCAGACGTCAGGCGGAGCTCCTGGTAGGCTGGCAGTCCAGTGTTCTCTTGAATAGCAACCTTAACTGCTGCTACAAACATGAGCTGCTTCGCTTCTGAAAAGCTGTCCTTACAAAAAAAACTTGCTGTCCACTATTTCTCCAGAAGGTCCAACCTAAATTGCTGCTTCAAGCTTGAGCGGGCTAGCTTGTAGCTAATGGGGATATCGTCTTTGGCGAGCCCTCGTAGACAGAGAGTGGTAGTTCTGCAATAGATTGGCCAGAGCACCGTGCCCCTCAGACACGGCCAAATCCACAGGAGACCATCCTCGTTCGTTCTTCACGTGCACATCCGCCTGGTGCTCTAACAGCAGCAACACCAGCTCCATGTGATTTGCCTTACACGCGCAGTGCAATGGCGAGTGGCCCCAGCCGTCCCTGCTGTTGACTTCGGCGCCATGATTGAGCAAGAGGCGTGCCACTTTCGTTCTGAGATGGATGCAAGCTTCGTGAAGCGCTGTGCCCATTACTCCTCGCGCGTTCACATAGCCTCCGTGCTTGATGAGAAAGTCGACGATGTCGTCGTGACCCTTCCAGCTGGCTAGTTGGAGGGGGGTTCGGCCCAACGCTTTAATGTTCACGTCTGCTCCACGCCCAACGAGAAGTTTGACATTGTCAAGATGTCCCTCGTAACAGGCAGAATGTAGCGGCGTAGCTTCAAACTTGTTCTTGACATGGGTGTCAGCGCCTATGTCCAGTAGAAGGGAGACAATTTGAGTTTGTCCTGATCTGCATGCAACGTGTAGAGGCGTGTCTTTGTTCTTGGCGTATTTGTCTTGCTTACTGCAGCCCTCGCACAGCAGTCTCTTGACAGTCTCCACTTCCCCGTCAAGACAAGCGTTGTGCAGGGCGCCCGGTGCGGCCTTGTTGACGACTTTTATGAAGAATATTAAGAGTCTCTTTCGGCAGCGCATCTCCGCCACATCACAAGGGGTACGCTTTTCCTTGTTTCGGACTTTAAGCGACGCCCCACTCTTCAAGACAAGACTGACAGCCTCCTTAACACCAGAGTCGACCGCAATGTGCAGCAGGGTGTTGCCGTGTTGGTCTTTCTCATTTAGCTTTTTGTCGGACAGCAGTCTCAGAACCAGGTACCACTGTTTGCTGGGTAACTCTACAGTAACTGCGTCTTCTGATGCAGTCGCAGACAGCAAGGAGGATGGAATGGGTCGGGATGGGTTTTGAAGGTAACAGTAGGCTCCTGGAGTAAAGCCGGATACAGTTTCATTTGTTGTCTTCTCATCTGTTGTCATTGTATGTCGAGGCAGAGTCAGCTTAAGGGTGTCCTTGGATGACGGTTTGAACTTAAGCGAGAGTAGCTCTTTAATGAAGGCATTGGCTTTACTGTAGGTGATGTCAGCTGGTTGTTGAAAAACAATGAGGGCCAAAGCTGTAGACAGGACACTCTCGGTAAAGCATTTCGCGCTTTTGGCGTGTTCCTCCGTAATTTTCAAACACCACAAGGTGAAGTCGATTGAGTTCCAGACAGACCAGTAGAGCAGTGGCAAACTGTGACGGGTGTCCTTTGCTGTAGCCAGCTGCTTTAAGTAGCCCCTCTTTGCCTTGCAAAAGCTGTGAAACTCTGTCAAGAATTCTTTGTTCCCCAACGAAGGATGAAGGCAGAGCTCCCGCAGCTGCCCTGCCACAGCAAGTTCGTGCATTCTTTGCATCAGAAGAGAGTTCCCCTTGCCTGCGAGATAAATCATGTCGGAGGACGATTCAAGGGCTGTGTCAGCTACACGCACGTGTTGCACGAGGAAGGAAGCGTCGCACATTTTCGGCAGTACTGGAGGGTCGGACATTCGGCAAAGAACCAGCCCCGCAGCATCGTACAAATGGCGGCCACGAAACCCCAGACCGGTCGCTTCTAGAATTGAACCTGTGAGGAAAGAAGAAACGCGCTGCAGGTCACAGCAGGAGATGATGCTGAACCCCAAGCGTTCCAGCTCTTTCCTAACCGCTTTTGGTTCTTGAGGAAAAATGTCGGTTCCAAGCATTGTCAGTGCGAAGAGGGCCGCCATGATTTTACCGTCCACAGGATCGTGGACCATGCGTTGCAGCAGGGGGATGTAGGTGGCTGCATTCTGCGGCGAACCGTACTGAAGGTTGACCACCATTGACTGGTCAAGCAAAGGATTCCTCGACACAGACTCAAATTTTGCCACTGCTTTCAAGATATGCGGGTATGCAGTGAAGACCAGTAAACACCTGCGGGAGTCTTGGCTATTTATGGTGTTGAAAAGTAGATCCTTGCATCCTTGCAACTTTTCAGTGTTCAAGCTTACCTCCCCTAATCCCTCGTCCATCAGGACGATGCTCCGCCCCCTTTCACGGAGGACTTCACGTGCCTGACAGCAACAGGTTCCAATGCATCGTGGCTTGTAATCCTCTCCCTGGAAATGGTACAGTAGCGCTTTCCCGAGAGACGTTTTTCCTGAGCCCGGTGTTCCGCACAGCATAACTCGTCCCGTTCTTTGCAGCACGCCCACAGCCCTCAGAAAGGCCTCGGTGTCTTTGTGTGTCAGCCATGCTTCTTCAAAGTCACGACTTATAACTTCAGCTGCAAGAAACAGAAAAGTGTCATCAGCATCCAGTTTAGTTTAAATGAGTATGCAATGTTGTAGAAACATAATTATAAACTTATCCTGCTCCTTCTCCTCCTCCCACTTCAACCGTTATTGTTACACCAACAATAACACAAACAACAACAACAACATTGCATTGTGTATTATTGTACTGTAATGTATTGTTTTGTATTGTATTGTATTATATCCAATTGCCTTGCATTGCTTTGTATTGTATTGTATTGCATTGTATTGTATTGTATTGTATTGTATTGCATTGTATTGTATTGTATTGCACAATCTATTGTTTTTGTGTGTTTGTTTTTTCCAGTGTAGATACAAGTGTTACCCACTACCAGCTCATGACATACCGTCAGTTTGCAGATCGCAGTAAGAAGCCTGTGTTGAGTCACAGCAGCTGGTATTACTGGGGTAGTAATGATTGTTGAAAACATTGTTTTCTATGTGAGTCACATTCAGATTTTCGCCAACGTTCACTCTGGTAACTTTGCCAATCGTCAGCGACGCGGGTCCTGATTAAAAAAAAAAAAAAAGCTTCATGAAACAAGTGTCAATATGAAGCAAAACTACAATGAGATATTTAGAGTTGTTTCCATGCAGCTCTGCAATGCATGGAATCATTAGTTAGTGTATTTGTAAGTAAATGAATTGATTATTCTAGCTGAGTGATTGGATCAGCAAAACTTTGTCAAATCTGTGCTGCTGGAGTCAAAGAAAATAATAATTAAAAACAACCAATTAACATTATAAGCACACACATTTTGAACAGTGCGGCACCTTTTACATACTTCTTAATTTCCACTCCACAGCCAAACACCTACATAAATCAAGAAGTCAGAGTCCGAGAAAATAACGTTTGTGCCGTAGATAATAAGAACAAAACCCGTTGGAAAACTTTGAGATAAAAAAAAGAGAAACATAGGAAAAGGAACTATCAAATACTTCTACCACTTTCTTTATTCACTACTATAATTTACATCATAGAAATGTGTGATTTAAGAAAAAAACTGTACAGTATAAAGGCTATCGTGAACATTACAAGGAACAGATGAAATACAAGAAGAGAACAATGAAGAACAGAAATGACACGAAATAACACTCAAATAAAGGTAACATGGAATTAATTAAGCAACACGTATGCAGTGATTTTGATTCGTCGTCAATGCTTCTGTAACGTGTTTTTTTTTCTAGGCAGGGGTTTTGGCCCTAGGCAAACCTCTGAACTATGTGGTCCAGATTTGTCTGACCTCTATCCTTCGACCTGTCAAGCATGGGTGACCCTACTAGGAGCTTAAGCTCCCGCTGGCATAGCTCTCCGGGTTACTGAGGCACGCAAGCCATCACACGACAAGGAATGGACCGCATGTGATGTGAAGCGAAAAGAAAAGCCCAGAACAGGGTGCGATGGAGAAATGTCGTCAATGGCCTATGCTCCGCTGGGGGCAAAGGGCCTAAGTAAAGTAAGTACGTATGCAGTGGACACCCCCCCCCCCGCCCCATCTCCCATCCCCTGTAAGATACCTTTGCTTTAAGACTCCCTCCCTTTAAGACCCTGCTTTTTTTCTTCAGACTTCCTGTTCATAACCTGTGTAAATGTTCCCCTATTTTCAGACTCCCTCCTTTTTAACGCATGATTTTCTCAGATTTGTCAAGATCTTAAAAGAGGGGTTCCACTGTAAGGCCTAAAAAAAAAGGTGTGGTTACGGTAACCCGACCTACCCTATTTTTAGGGGCCGACCCTATAACTTTTTATTACATTTGTCAAAACAAAAACAAAAAACAAAAAAACGAGTGCAGAAAACGCAATGAAAGCGAAAGCGCTCGAGTCGCACACTTATTTCCCTGTCAAGTAGGTTTAATTTGTACACATTAGAAAAAAAGTTTAAAAAAAAAGTGATTGCCTACCTTCCTACCCTATTTTTTTTGGCTATGTTACCTTAACCACACCTTTTTTTTGTGTGGCCTAATAAGAAAAGAGCGACACAACTGAAAGGATCACTTAATTGTCGTGAGAGTGTCGAAATATACACACCAAAGATAAAATTACTAAACAGACAAAACCCGTACCTTTCTGTGGTGTGTGTTGGTCCAGAGATGCACATGCACCATGGACATCAATGCTAACGTCGTCAACTTTCCCGTGCTTGACATTTTCGTCGTTAGTGGCTGAAAAAATATTCAAAGGACTGATATTTTCACCAAGATTAACAAAATCTATATTTAGAAGAGATTTAATCAACAACTACTAAAATAACATGATATATTAAAGAAGCAGGTAAACTATAATAAAACAAAACAAAACAAAACAGAAACAAAACAGAAACAAAACAGAAACAAAACAGAAACAAAACAGAAACAAAACAGAAACAAAACAGAAACAAAAACAGAAACAAAAACAGAAACAAAAACAGAAACAAAAACAGAAACAAAAACAGAAACAAAAACAGAAACAAAAACAGAAACAAAAACAGAAACAAAACAAAACAGAAACAAAACAGAAACAAAACAGAAACAGAAACAAAACAAAACAAAACAGAAACAGAAACAGAAACAAAACAGAAACAAAACAGAAACAGAAACAAAACAAAACAGAAACAAAACAGAAACAAAACAGAAACAAAACAGAAACAAAACAGAAACAAAACAGAAACAAAACAAAACAGAAACAGAAACAAAACAGAAACAGAAACAAAACAAATCAGAAACAAAAACAAAACAAAACAGAAACAGAAACAAAACAGAAACAAAACAGAAACAGAAACAAAACAGAAACAAAACAAAACAAAACAGAAACAGAAACAAAACAAAACAGAAACAGAAACAGAAACAGAAACAACAAACATTCCACTACCGAGGCACGGTATAATCAGCAACTACACAACCAACCAACCAACAACCAAACGAACAAACACAAGCACGACCAAAATAACCAAACAAAACTTGTACACACAGGACTCAACTACCCCCCGCGGGTTAGGGGGAAGAATTTACCGATGCTCCCCAGCATGTCGTAAGAGGCGACTAACGGATTCTGTTTCTCCTTTTACCCTTGTTAAGTGTTTCTTGTATAGAATATAGTCAATGTTTGTAAAGATTTTAGTCAAGCAGTATGTAAGAAATGTTAAGTCCTTTGTACTGGAAACTTGCATTCTTCCAGTAAGGTAATACATTGTACTACGTTGCAAGCCCCTGGAGCAAATTTTTGATTAGTGCTTTTGTGAACAAGAAACAATTAACAAGTGGCTCTATCCCATCCCCCCCCCCCCCCCTTCCCCCGTCGCGATTTAACCTTGAATGGTTGAAAACGACGTTAAACACCAAATAAAAAAAGAAAGTAAGGACTGAACTTACTCGATGACAAAACAAAGTAACCTAAAAACGAATAGCATTTAACAACACTAACAACACCAACAACATAAACAAATATAAACCCACATAAGCAAATCAAAGAAAAACACACGAAAAAACAGCATTATTTTACAAGCCAACAATACAGGGTGACACAGCAAGGAACAAGTCGCGTAAGGCGAAAATACAACATTTAGTCAAGTAGCTGTCGAACTCACAGAATGAAACTGAACGCAATGCCATTTTTCAGCAAGACCGTATACTCGTAGCATCGTCAGTCCACCGCTCATGGCAAAGGCAGTGAAATTGACAAGAAGAGCGGGGTAGTAGTTGCGCTAAGAAGGATAGCACGCTTTTCTGTACCTGTCTTTGTTTTAACTTTCTGAGCGTGTTTTTAATCCAAACATATCATATCTATATGTTTTTGGAATCAGGAACCGACAAGGAATAAGATGAAAGTGTTTTTAAATTGATTTGGACAATTTAATTTTGATAATAATTTTTATGTGTGAGTTTAGATAGAGCGGACAGCGTCAGATAAACTCTATTTAAACGAGACAGATTAGCCGCGGGTGGAGGAGGAGGATGTTAGATACTTGAGGTAGGCCTAAAGGGATCAGTGTTGGCAGGTAGGGAAGAGAGGGTAGTAAAGCAGGATATCAACACTTAGGCCCGTAATTAGAAAGAGAGGGGAGAGAGGACTTGTGAAAGTCAAGGAGAATAGCCCAGCCGCAATGTCCATGTTGCCGGGGGGCTTGCACGTGTGATGCATCAGCGGGGGTCTATAAGAACGGGAGAGCAACACATTGTGGTCAGTCCTTACCAGCGCGGCGCAGCGGGCATATGCCAACTATTTCTTACTGCAATATGGACTTCGAATTTGGAGCGTGGGCAACAGATCTGCCTTTAACGGTGGTTAAAGTTCTCCAGGATGAGGAGTTGAACACCCTCAATGTGCTGAGAAATGCGACTGCCCAGGATTTGGAGGGCCTGGGTCTCAAGCGTGGCCACTACGTAGCGCTGAGAGTAGCAGTGGCGGCCCTGCAAAAGCGAAGCGGGGGAGGGCCACTATCCCAGCGGGTGACTGAGGAAAAAAGCGTGGAACCACTCCAGGGACTGTTAGGCGGCTTGTCACTGCAGCCAACAGGTGAGACCTCCTATCTTTCCATTCTGGATTTTGTGCCGGGGTCGATGGCGGCCGAGGAAGAGGTGACACTCGGGGGAGGTGTCATCCTAAAACTCAACCAGAGACCAAAACTTGACAAAGTCTCCCCCTGCCACTGGATTGTGGCAAACGCACGCATCATGGCGAAGTTGAGTGCTGAGAAGCCCGGGTTTGACTCGACCGCCTACCTCCGGTACACAGAGATGATAGGCGAGCTGGGGGCCAGATACTTGTGGCAGTCGGTGCTTCTGTACGACGACGAGTACAGAAGGCGCCAGTCGTCCAGCGGATTCAAGTGGGGAACCCCCAACCCCCACCTGTCCACGGTGATCCTGCGGGACCGGCTCCAGCATGGCGTCCAAGACAACAAGGGCGGCAAGGCTACGACGGCCAGCGGCGGTTCCCGGCGACCAGCGGGACCCAACGGGAAGGAAGTGTGCTTATTGTATACCAACAAAGGCGACTGTCCCTATGGGTCCCGCTGCAGATTCCTCCACGTCTGCGACACCTGCGGCATGGGCCACCCCGGCAAGGACCACAAAGTGACAGCTACCACCTCCCCAGCCTAGGACACAGCGCAACGAATTGCCGACAAAACGGTAGGCCCCACCTTCAACAGCCCGTTCCCTCAGCTAGATTCCAATAAGTGCGAATTTCTCGGAAATAGTGATTCCATTAATGCTAAATCTCAAATGTGGCACAAGGTGCTAGAAGGCGATCACGACAAAACCTTTTTATTAGATGGCATAAGAAACGGTTTCCGTGTAACAGAAGAGAGTAGGGCAGGCGTACTAGACGTAGAGCAAACAAACCATAGGTCATCGAACGAACACCATAAAGCTGTGGAAAAAGAGCTATTAGATCAGATAGAAAAAGGTTATTACATTGTAGCTAGTAGAAAACCAACTGTGGTAAGCGCTATCGCTGCGATTCCCAAGGATGATGGCAGCATCAGGTTGATCCATGACGCTAGCAAACCCACAGGTAGGGCAATGAACGACTATTCTATACCTGAGTCAGCTAAATTTCAAACCGTATCTGACGCATGCGCCCTAGCGAAGACAGGGTATTGGTGTGCAAAAGTAGACTTGCAGTCCGCCTATCGGTCAGTATGCATCAGTCCGGACGATTATTGTATGACTGGGCTGAAATGGCATTTCACAGGTGAAAAGAAACCTACTTATCTCTTTGACAGTCGGCTGCCTTTTGGCAGCAACGTAGGGCCATCACACTTCCATCGCCTGTCGCAAGCTATTCGCAGATGCATGGCACGGAAAGGCATGCCAGGTGTGTTAGCGTATATTGATGATTTTCTTCTGGTAGCAGCTACCAGACAAGAGTGCAATGACATGTTACTGTCTTTAATTAGATTATTGAGGGAACTGGGTTTCAACATTAGCTGGAAGAAGGTGGTGGGGCCTACTCAACGTATCACGTTTCTCGGTGTCGACATCGACACGCGAAACAACACCCTGTCACTTGGAAGTGACAAGTTGCAGCAACTGCGGCAGCGACTCCTCCAGATCCGAGGAAAGAAGCGCGCGACAAAAACTCAGCTACAAAGCATAGCGGGGTCCCTTTTTGAGGCAAATGCATGCCTGTTTGTGCCTTCACTTGAAGTGAGGTTGTGCATGAAGCGACTCGAACCTTGTTATGTAATGTAAGTGAGTAGTTTATATATTTAATTTTCAGAGCTTGTTTTTAATCCAAATATAACATATTTATATGTTTTTGGAATCAGCAAATGATGGAGAATAAGATGAACGTAAATTTGGATCGTTTTATAAATTTTTATTTTTTTTTACAATTTTCAGATTTTTAATGACCAAAGTCATTAATTAATTTTTAAGCCACCAAGCTGAAATGCAATACCGAAGTCCGGGCTTTGTCGACGATTACTTGACCAAAATTTCAACCAATTTGGTTGAAAAATGAGGGCGTGACAGTGCCGCCTCAACTTTCACGAAAAGCCGGATATGACGTCATCAAAGACATTTATCAAAAAAATGAAAAAAACGTTCGGGGATTTCATACCCAGGAACTCTCATGTCAAATTTCATAAAGATCGGTCCAGTAGTTTAGTCTGAATCGCTCTACACACACACACAGACACACACACACGCACATACACCACGACCCTCGTTTCGATTCCCCCTCGATGTTAAAACATTTAGTCAAAACTTGACTAAATGTAAAAACAACAACATAGCTTCCCACAGTCGAAAAAAGAAAACAAAATCAGAAAGATACAACAAGTCGCGTAAGGCGAAAATACAACATTTAGTCAAGTAGCTGTCGAACTCACAGAATGAAACTGAACGCAATGCAATGTTTCAGCAAGACCGTAGCATCGTCAGTCCACCGCTCATGGCGAAGGCAGTGAAATTGACAAGAAGAGCGGGGTAGTAGTTGCGCTAAGAAGGATAGCACGCTTTTCCGTACCTCTCTTTGTTTTAACTTGGGGCGGGGATATAGCTCAGTTGGTAGCGCGCTGGATTTGTATTCAGTTGGCCGCTGTCAGCGCGAGTTCGATCCCAGGTTCGGCGGAAATTTATTTTCACAGAGTCAACTTTGTGTGCAGACTCTCTTCGGTGTCCGAACCACCCCCCGTGTATACTACATTGGGTGTGCACGTTAAAGATCCCACGATTGACAAAAGGGTCTTTCCTGGCAAAATTGCTTAGGCACAGTTAATAATTGTCTACCATACCCGTGTGACTTGGAATAAGGCCGTGAAAGGTAAATATGCGCCGACATGGCTGCAATCTACTGGCCGTATAAAATTTCATCTCACACGGCATCACTGCAGAGCGCCTAGAACTGTACCCACGGAATATGCGCGATATAAGCCTCATTGATTGATTGATTGATTAACTTTCTGAGCGTGTTTTTAATCCAAACATATCATATCTTAATGTTTTTGGAATCAGGAACTGACAAGGAATAAGATGAAAGTGTTTTTAAATTGATTTGGACAATTTAATTTTGATAATTAAGTAGATGTGCAACGCCAAGGCACTGCATACCCCAGCGAAAGACAAACCTCTCTCTCTCTCTCTCTCTCTCTCTCTCTCTCTCTCTCTCTCTCTCTCTCTCTCTCTCTCTCTCTCTCTCTCTCTCTCTCAAACACACACACACACACGAACACACACATACATACACACACACACACACACACACACACACACACACACACACACACACACACACACACACACACACACACACACACACACACACACCATAACTGGATACTTCAGTCAGCAGTCCAAAAGAATGCGCTGATGAAAACTCTACGACGAGGACTAGAATACGAATACGTACGATTTTGGCAAGGAAAGAAGACTGAGGGCTCAAAACTGCAATACTACAACACAATTACTGACGGCGATTACGACTGTGAAGCATACTTGACATGTGTAACCAACCCCAAACACAGAAAAGCACTGTGTAGATTGCGTATTAGCGTTCACGATTCAAAAATCGAAAGGGGGAGATACACAAACACATCCAGAGAGGATAGAAAGTGCACCGTGTGTGGCGTAATTGAAGACGAGCTCCATTTCCTGGATAGTTGTACAAGATTTCATGATCTACGCTTGCAGCTTATGGAACATGCACGTGTTAATGCTCGAAATCAGAGTCAACTGATGACGATGCAAGACGTACCGATTCAGCAACAACTTGCTGAATTTGTATACAACTGCATGATTATACGCAATAATGACATAACTACAGATACATAACAATGTTGTAATCACTGCTCCATGGACGATATTTCTTCTTGTCTTTACAAATATCCACTTCGTGTCTGATAAACCCTTTACTGTGTTTTTATGACAATTAAATGAGTTCTGAGTTCTTCAGAGTTCTGAGTTCTGAGTTCTGAGTTCACACACACAGACACACACACCCAAGTTACACACGTACACACGTACACACATACACACTCACTCACACGCACTCACTCACTCTCTCACACACACTTCACTGTACACACAAAACACACCCCCATACGCACATATAGACAGACGGACATACACACCTTTACAAACAAACACACATACACTTACGCACACGCACAAACACAAACCAACCCACCCACTCTCTCTCTCTCTCTCTCTCTCTCTCTCTCTTTCTCTCTCTCTTTATCTCTTATACAAACAGACACACACCCACACAAACACACACACACACACACATGTACATACGCACGCATGTACGCACGCACACACCCACAGACACACACACACACACACACACACACACACATTGACTCACACAAATCTCATACACACAATACACACACTCATACGCACATACACGGTTGGCCTAGTGGTAAGGCGTCCGCCCCGTGATCGGGAGGTCGTGGGTTAGAACCCAGGCCGGGTCATACCTAAGACTTTAAAATTGGCAATCTAGTGGGTGCTCCGCCTGGCGGCTGGCATTATGGGGTTAGTGCATGCTAGGACTGGTTGGTCCGGTGTCAGAATAATGTGACTGGGTGAGACATGAAGCCTGTGCTGCGACTTCTGCCTTTTGTGTGGCGCACGTTATATCTCAAAGCAGCACCGCCCTGATAATTATGGAAACAAACAAACAAATACGCACATAGACAGACGGACACACACACCTTTACAAACAAACACATATACACACTCATACACACACAAACATACACACAAACTCATGCACACACACATTCACACACATACACACACTCCGGTTGGTCCGGTGTCAGAATAATGTGACTGGGTGAGACATGAAGCCTGTGCTGCGACTTCTGTCTTGTGTGTGGCGCACGTTATATGTCAAAGCAGCACCGCCCTGATATGGCCCTTCGTGGTCGGCTGGGCGTTAAGCAAACAAACAAACAAACACCCACACACACACACACACTGTACATACGCACGCACACACACACACACACACACACACACACACGCATTGACCGACACAAATCTCATACACACATAACACACACTTATACGCACATAGACCGGCACGGTTGGCCTAGTGGTAAGGCGTCCGCCCCGTGATCGGGAGGTCGTGGGTTCGAACCCCGGCCGGGTCATACCTAAGACTTTAAAATTGGCAATCTAGTGGCTGCTCCGCCTGGCGTCTGGCAGTATGGGGTTAGTGCTAGGACTGGTTGGTCCGGTGTCGGAATAATGTGACTGGGTGAGACATGAAGCCTGTGCTGCGACTTCTGTCTTGTGTGTGGCGCACGTTATATGTCAAAGCAGCACCGCCCTGATATGGCCCTTCGTGGTTGGCTGGGCGTTGAGCAAACAAACAAACAAATACGCACATAGACAGTCGGACACACACACCTTTACAAACACACACATATACACACTCATACACACACAAACATACACACAAACTCATGCACACACACATTCACACACACACACACACACACACACACTCTCTCTCTCAAACACACACACACACACACACACACCAAGTCACACACACACACACACACACTCACTCACACGCACTCACTCACTCTCTAACAAAAAACTTCATACACACAAAACACACACCCATACGCACATATGGACAGACGGACATGCACACCTTTACAAACAAACACACATACACGCACACACATACACTTATGCCCACACACACACTTACACACACACGAGTACAGACTCATGCACGTGTGCGCACGCACACACACACCCACACACACACACACACACACACAAATACACACACACCACACACATACGAGTACAGACTCATGCACGCGTGCGCGCACACACAGCCACACACACACACAAACACACACACACACACACACACACACACACACACACACACACACACACGGCACAGTAACACGAACACATACATGTGCACAAAATGAACACAAACACACACACTGCGCGAGAGAGAAAGACTACAGGGAGGCATGACGTCATGATGCATTAATTGACGTCAAAGACTTTCGACCGTGACGTATTCTTCTTACGCGAGCTTTATCCATAGACTTGGAAACTACGGAATTTCTACCCGTCCAAAGCGGCCTGGGGTGGCGTTTGCTGAAAAAATGGGGGCGCCTATTTTACCCACCGTATTTGTGTTAGTATGGTCTCCATTTTTGGTGAACTTCCATCTCCAACTGTAGCACGTAGCCGGGCACAACGAATCCTTCTTTATCATGTATATGACTAAGTGCCAAAAGGTGCTCACAGAACAGAAGACGACTTTGTTTTACAATAAAAATGTTTCTAAAAACGTGTGTTTGCTGAAAATTGGTGTGTGTGTGGATGAATGTGCGAAGAGATAGTGGACATAATTTCGTGTGTCTGACTTGAACGGTTTTGAAGTTATCTTTGTTTAAAGTCAAAAATAACGCCAAAACCGGCCATCTGAAAACGGACATCGTGATACCTCGTGTTTTGAATATGCCACAGAAAAATAACAAGAAGCACAAATGAATTGCATTTAGTTTGATTGAATGCCTGAAACATCGCTTTACAGACGAAACCAAACGTCAAATCTAAATCTCGAGAGAATTTTTTTTTTTCGATAACCGAATTTTAAGGTGTCGCACGCAAGATGTGTCGTCATCACGGCATACATTTTTCTATCGCAGATATTTACTAAATTTCTTTTTCAAAAACTCTGGAATTGATGTCGACACGTCAAGCGATAACGGTGTATCAAACTGCTGTCTTTCAAGTAATCCAGCAAAGACTGCAGAACTTTTGAACAGCATTTTTGAAAACGATTTGAAAATTTCGTCATATCTTGCGTGCGACAAAATGTTCGGTAATTAACGGTTATTTTCTTTTAAAAACAAAATTTACATGTACAAAGATCTACTTCATCTACGGAACCACGTGACACATTCTGTGTTCAAAATTTGTGAAGAAATCACGAACCACGAATGCGCTATCAAGTGTTGAAATTATGTCGTCAACATCTTTTCAGATCTTGCGTGCGACACCATCTTGCGTTCAACATAAAATGTCACTACCTTATCGAGTTTAATGGGTAAAACTAACTATTTGTTGTCTTAGTTTAATCTTCTTAATTAAAAGCGTAATAAAACCGAACTTCCAAGATGAATTTTAATTGAGATTAGCAAGTCGACCTTAAAGTAAAAGAATGATAACACGAGCGTTTGTCGTGTTGTCTTGCGTGCAACACATTGTCCAAAAAGGAAAGTTGAAACCTTGAAACTTCACACACATTTGGGGTTTAATCGCCCCCATGCATGGTAAAAGTCTTGTTGACCCTTGTCAGATTTCAAGGTCACGGCTGGGTCACATGTGGTTCAGAAAACGGATGAAACATATTTTTTCAGAGATTTTTGAAGCTAGAACCTTCAAACTTCAAACAACGCTTTTGCTTAATGATTGTTCAACATGGAGAATTCAAGGTTGATCCTTGAGAAATGTGAAGGTCATAGCAGGGTCTCGTGTGGGTAAAAATGAGATTGTTCGGACACTGCATGTAGCATGGAACGACAAAACATAAGTCATGTCATATTTCAGATATCAGTACATTTACAAATGGACAACACCAGCAAACATGAACCAAGTCTGGTCGACCTTAGTCAAATGTCAAGGTCAAAGTGGCGTTATGGTTTGGGTAAAAAAAAAAGGAAATTGTATTGAACTTCAATTTATATAAAACCAAAGTCTGGTTGATCTGTTTTAAGATTTAAGGTCAAATCTGTTATTTAAGGTCAAATCAAATAGAAATTTGTTGATGCTTAAATCTTTGAAACTTCCAACAGGTTTGAGGTTTGACAACTTCTGGACTTTGAAATCTGGTATGGTTGATCCTGGTAATATTAATTGGTCAAAACATCAAGATCAACAATTATAAAATAAGCACTTTCACCAATGTCAAGTGAGCAATATCAGCAAACGTGAGTCTTATAAAGATTATCACTTTTTGTGTGACCTCAACTTGACCCCTCTGAATGCTCTCAATCATGGAAATTGACCACACTTTGATTATAACCAAACAACATCAAAACTTTGGAATGTGTGAAGTTTCAAAGGTGTTGCTTAAAAGGCGTTCGTGAAAATGACAATTGTATGTGTCTGACTTCAATGCGACCCCGCTGCGACCTTGACGTTTGATTTTATCAACCAGACTTTCATCATGTGTGAATGACTTCAAACACTATAAAACTAGTTGAAAAAATTGACAATTTTTCAAAGTTTAAGCCAGATGGCACTGCTGTGACCTTGAAATTTGACAAACATTAACCAGGCGGTCACCTTTTTTAGAAAATATCCTTAAAGGATCTTTAACCTTACTGTGACCTTGGAATTTGATGAGGTTTAATTTAACTTGCGTAGTGTGCCAAGTTTCAAGGCCCTAGCTTCAAAAACATATGAGAAAACCTCATTGAAAAATGTATATGTTTGACCTCAACGCGACCCTGCTGTGACCTTGACTTTTTCAACCAGACTTTAATCGTGTGTGAACATTATACACTAGAACTGTGTGTATTTTCAAAGCTCGTGCTATAAACGCGCTGAATAAATTGAAAATATTCCACATTTGGACCAGATGTGACCCCGCTGTGACCTTGAACTTTGACAAAGATTAACCAGCAGGTCACTTTTAATGAGGTTTTATAAAAATGCTGAAAGTATGTGAAGTATGTAAAGTCTAACTGATCTAGTATTAAAACATGTAAGACGTGACAACGACAATTTTCCAGTTTGCAAAGGAAATTTAACCTCGCTGTGACCTTGAAATTCAATGTTGTTTAATGTGATGTGCACCATACCTGGAGGTCATTATACTTTGGTTGTGTGCCAAGTTTCAAAGCCCTAGCTTTAAAAACGTGCGAGATAACCTTAATGCTATGACTCAGTGCCGTTTTGAATGATATAACGAACACAATTATCGTTATTTGTAAAATCATTTGGGTAAATTTATCTTTTCTTTTCGTAATTGGGCTCCAGCATCTGTTGTCTTAACAAAAATCACAATATCAGTCGTGTTTGCCAACTTTTATTTTTTAGCCCCTTTGTCCGCTTTTCGTGCGCACCTTTTGGCACTTAGTCATATAGAGAATACTACATGGCTTGCTGTGTCGTACCATATTTACACGAGTTGGTTTTTGTATATAATGAACTGCGAGCGAAATCGAGCTGTTCACTATTTCAAATAGCAACGAGTGTAAATCTGGTACGAAACAGCAAGCCATGTAGTATTCTGTTTATCCTACATTATATACTTCTGTGCCAGATCTAACTAAAAGTCACCGACAGCGCTATTGCCTTTGGATCAACCCGCTTTAGAACTTCAAACCACTTTACTCAATTTGACATTCATTCCTCCGCCATGACACACACTCTCAAACTAGGACAAAGTAGTTCGCCTTTGTTAACACTGTTAAGTTTAATATTGAACATTGATTAAATAAATTCGAACAACGAAATGATGGTCACTTCAAAATATACCAGATAAAAAGAAAAGCAGTGGCCACAGGATAAAAGAAACCAAAAGGAACAACAACAGCAAAGCATATCCTTTCGCGATAGGATGACAGTCAAGTCGGAGCCAGGCGAGTCGACAGCTTTCAGATGGCCACTTCTCGGTTTGGTGACTGGACAAATATTGGTTGATGTTGATGGTACCAACGTGCACAGGCCTTGCAAACAGTGTTGTTAGCGTTTGCTGGGATGTGATTGTGGCAGTGGCAGTGGAGACGGCTGGAGTTGAAGTGGCCGTGCGAATCCAATGTGTCGTCTGCGGACACTGGCGACAGCTCCGAGACCGGTGCAGTGCCGTTTAGCATCAGACTGAAGCCACGGTGTTCCTCTTGGGAAATGCTGCTTAACGTTGTTGTGCCCAGCTGCATTATTTTGGTCGGAGGAACGTTATTCTCGGAAAGTTTCTGCACTAGGAACTTGCGTGCAGAGTGGTTGGTGTAGATCTACCTCGGGTTGATGATCCCAGCTTTTCTTCACATGTCGCCCTGGCATGTTTTGGATTGTCTTTCGCAAAATTTGAGATATTCTCTGCCATTACTGTCTTCATGCAAGGACACGTCTCCCCTCTGCATGTGCCTGTGAGGTGTCACGCTGCGCAGACCAAAGTTGACTGTGTTTTGCCACCACAGAGTATTCAGGATTACTTCTGGATCTGCGACTCCGAGCTGTTTTGTCTGCCACAGCTTGTCAACATCTTCATCTTTCAGCGGTTGAGCCCTGTTAGGTAAGTTGCCACAACCTTCCTGTTTAACAATCTTCTGCTTTGTCTTCACGACTTCTCTCAGTTACAAGTGCAAATTCGGGGCCGTCTATAACGGGTGCACAGTACTTTTTAGACTTCAACTGTCGATGGATGCTGCTGAGAAGGCCCCTCAGCGTGGGGATGGTTCATACTCTTTGCCATCCGGTTTTTTCAAACTCATGAAAAGAGAGCAGAGAATTTTGCATAATTTTTGTGGTTGGATGGTGCTAATGTTTCTTTTGTCCCCGTGTTTCGCCATAAACGTCGATAGGCGACGTATATCGTAAACCGTTTTTCGGAGAGTGTTCTTGTTCTTGTTTGTCTGAACGAATGAGTCTATTGGAGAAAAATCATAAATCATGGATGACTCGCTTTTTTCTTCATCGACTTCGTCATTCGCGTCATCACCAAACATGTCTTCGAACAGCTCATCACTCAAAAATTCTGTCAGTGTTGACAAATCGGTTTCGTGGCAGTTGCCATTTTGTTGCAAAAGTAGTTCTTCATGAATATGTAATTACTAATTTACATAGCTTGACCTTCCGGTTGATCCCATGTACTACTAATTTACATAGCTTGACCTTCCGGTTGACCTCATTTACATGATATACACACGTGTGATTTGAACGATTTTTATCTCACGGGTATCTCTCTCACGTATGTAGGATAATATTCGGTATGCACATTTCTCAAGTCGATTACAGTATAGCGTTCACGGGATACCTCCAGCTTCGCTGGGATAATTTTTATATAGCTAATTTTCAGAGCTTGTTTTTAATCCAAATATAACATATATGTATATGTTTTTGGAATCAGCAAATGATGGAGAATAAGATGAACGTAAATTTGGATAGTTTTATAAAAACATTTTTTTTTTACAATTTTCAGATTTTTAATGACCAAAGTCATTAATTAATTTTTAAGCCACCAAGCTGAAATGCAATACCAAATTTGGTTGAAAAATGAGAGCGTGACAGTGCCGCCTCAACTTTCACGAAAAGCCGGATATGACGTCATCAAAGACATTTATCAAAAAAATGAAAAAAACGTATGGGGATATCATACCCAGGAACTCTCATGTCAAATTTCATAAAGATCGGTCCAGTAGTTTGGTCTGAATCGCTCTACACGCACGCACACACACACACACACATACACCACGACCCTCGTCTCGATTCCCCCCTCGATGTTAAAGGCCAACATCCACAAGAATTTTTCTCCTGGAGCGACCTAAACTTGAACCCGAGGCAGTTCGCCAAAAAGAACCGCCGATCACGAGAAAAGCATGCGTATCGCATGCGAGACGATTTGCAAGCCAGCCAGCGCAGCAGCGGGTGGGGATTTGGTCTCGGCAAAGAAACAAACAATGCAGTGTTTGATCTCGGTGAGACTGAAAGAGAGACAGAGAGCACGAGAGAGAGCGACAGGGACACAGTGATTCAAGGCGCACAACTCTAGCACAGGAGCTTGTATCAAATCGCCGGTCGATCATTATCTACAGTCCACTACTACGACATACTACTAATCGCCGGTCGATCATTATCTACAGTCCACTACTACGACATACTACTAAGTACTATATACTACAAGGAATATAACGCAGAGTGCTCCGCACTGCCGACTCGCTCCGTTTCAAGCTTTCTACATCACTTTCTGCACCCCCTTCCCGAACGCACGAACATCACACACAAACAAAAATGATTAAGCTTTCACTTCATGCAACAAACTCGAAATAACCATTCACCAACTTCGAGAAGTTTGTCAAGAACGGGGTCGGTGTCCACACCACTCCATGAGAGGAACCTGGAGCCTCGACGAATCGAAAGTGGAACTCGCGCTGATGTTTTCCGCTTTTCGTACGCTCTCAAGGGTGTACAACATTCTAGCGGCCTGTAATTAGTCCAATATAACTGATGAGGGACACAGGAGCCCCCAAACACGTGAAATGATAGACAAAACATTCTCTTTGCGCTTAATATTTTGACTCAGCCGTTTCCTTCGGACGAATACAGAAGGTCATTTCCGCCAGCAATCGGCAGTCAAAAAGCGCGTGACGTTTCGATTGGTTAAAACGAATAATAGAAAGCTTTTTTTTGATTGGTTGTAAATAAATCGAAAGGAAAAATTATTAACAAGTTATCATCGAAGCAAGGATGAAGTTATTAACATGGTAAGTACTTATGTTAATGATTATGATGTGAGTGTGTGTGTGATCGAGTGTGAGTGTGTGTGTGTGTGTGTGTGTGTGTGTGTGTGTGTGTGTGTGTGTGTGAATGACAGAGACAGCATAACAAATGTGCTGTTTTGGACCCCTCCCCTTTTTTTTGACCAGCAATGGGAAAAAATGCCATCTTCAGAAGGTGTAAATGTACAGTTATTGTAATATGTGAGTGTATGCTTGAGTGGGGTGGGGGGGTCTTTTTCAGAATGGCTGTTCTGATTTATTATCAAAGTACAAGGAGTGTTTTTCTTCACACATTCTGACTGAATGTGCAGTAGAGAGAATCATGAAGGACTGAAAGAATAGATATACAAACAAGTACACACAAAAAAATCAGGTATTTTTACATTTAGTAAAGTTTTGATTTTTATTGTCATGAGTTATCTTTTTAATATAAGTCTCCGTTTGGATTAAATAATCTTAATTTGTGATGTTTCATTTTTTAATTATATGAAAGAGGCTATTTCATTTTTCAAATAATGAAGATTTCTATGTCTAAGTGTTTTATAATTACACATTAACATGCTTCCATTTGAAACTTAGAGGTCGTCATCGTGGATTGACGCCCGACCAAAGCTAATTGAAGCCTGACAGAGGGATTATGTTGTAATTCAATCTGACGACGATCTCTTTCCTGCTTTAATGCGATGGTAAACAGACAGAATTGGTTCTGTTCTGTTCACACACTACTTTCAGTCCACCTACCTGCAACTGCAAGGGTCAAGTCCCAAGAAATATGTCTCTGTATTCCTATCTTATCACTTTGCTCCTGTTTTGTTTTCTTTCACATACATTTTCCCTTATTTTTTGACGGGTTTCTGGACAGCTAACTCAAAACAAATTCTTTTCATCACAAAAGCGATGTTTGGAATTGACTGACGTAGTCAGGAAGAATTCATGCATCAACTTACATCACTTTGCATACCTTATGGTCTCGGTATTTCGCTGGCCTTCATATTTCCTTGTAAAATGACCCTCAAAGCTAACGGAGACTATAGTTGAGACTGTATCAATGCGCCTTGCCAGCAGGTAGCTAATGGCTTTTTTAGCAAGTGGTTATCGACAATTAGTGACAGGTAATTTTGAATTAGTTGGATCATTCTGACCAATCACAGTATCTGTTTCATTAAAATGCCAACTTGATTGAATTACAATATTTTTTAATACTTTACCACAAAGTTAATTATATTTGTTCCAATTAAAACACAAAACCAATTCGTCCAACCATCTATTAAGACAAGACACATGTAATGTTGTTTCTGTAGCTGAATTTAATTTTTGCTTCAGCAAAGGAAATGAATTTAAGAATAGTTCGAATAACAAACTAACAAATTAAAACATTTATTGTCAAAGCAAGGCAGATAATCCTTTCACACAATGTAACTTTACCACAAACGACTTGCATATTTCCTAACATTCTAGACGATTCATTACATTTTGCTGTTTGCACTGTCAATTACCATGAAGGCATAACAACATCCAGGTAACATTTAACATTCTTGAAATAAGCACATTACTTGTATGGTACTAATTAAATTCATGCTTGCAAAAGTAACCATCAGAAATCATAAGGACATTAATGAAATTACAGACCATAAAATAATGCAGCATAGTCCCCACACTGTAGAGACCTTATAATGTTATTTCAACATAACAATAACCATAACAATAAAAACACTTTATTGTCCATAGAGGCTCAAATGTCCGATTCACATTGCCGCATGGCGGTCACATGTCCTATCGTTTTGAACTGAGCGTTGACATTGTCCATAAGAACTCAATTCCTTCGGACAGCGCGATATTCGTTAATGTTCCTTTCAAGATACACATTTTCAAAAAGCGACCAAGCACTCTTTCTTTCTTTATTTGGTGTTTAACGTCATTTTCAACCATTCAAGGTTATATCGCAACAGGGAAAGAGGGGAGATGGGATAGAGCCACTTGTCAATTGTTTCTTGTTCACAAAAGCACTCATCAAAAATTTGCTCCAGGGGCTTGCAACGTAGTACAATATATTACCTTACTGGGAGAATGCAAGTTTCCAGTACAAAGGACTTAACATTTCTTACATACTGCTTGACTAAAATCTTTACAAACATTGACTATATTCTATACAAGAAACACTTAACAAGGGTAAAAGGAGAAACAGAATCCCTTAGTCGCCTCTTACGACATCGGGTAAATTCTTCCTCGTCCCAACCAATATGGGACTCCCCCTAACCCGCGAGGGGGGGGGGGGGGGGGGTGGCCCAAGCACTCTTGCATAAGGTGCACTAAAGTTGTGCAATGCAGATCTTGCGTTTGGGTGACACTTTTCTGCAGCACATTAAAGTTAGGAGTATGGGAGACAACTCCAACTGACTTAGTCTTGCGTCTGCTTTTGCTTTCAGTTCAAGACATTTTGACGAAGCGCACTTAGTTATGCCACCAAATAATAAAACTAAAGCCTGCCAAAGTTCAACAAAAGCTGAACACGTTTGGCTATTCTACGTTTGGTTGGCTATTCAACGGCATCTTGTGCGTGCTACATTAGTGTCAAATTAAAACAGGGGGTAACACGACGAGCGTCATTCTTGAAAATGAAACAATTCTGATGTCCTATTGAAATGTCTGAAAGCGGTCAAATGTCCTATTGATGCTGAAGAGCTAGTACATTTGTATCCTTAGCGGATTATGACTTTATTCAGTTATTCTGCAGAAAAACAGAAATGCTGGAGAAAAACTGTTTGTTTCTGCTGCATTTCTGCATAATGTCATCTTTTACGAGAGCAACGTAAAATTGAAATCAAGAATGCTGCAGTAAAACAGTGCTGTTGTTTTACTGCAGAAAACCTGTTTACACTTTTTCTGCAGCATTTTGTACTGCAAGAACTGCCTTGAACTCCAGTGGAGTGCAGTCTAGATCAACATCTGGGTCGTCGTCTAGGGGTTCCTGATAAGACTCCATCCTTTCCAGTGGAAGTCTTCTTCACATAGCTCATTGGTTGTGTCCTCAGCATATGTAGTTTGGAACCTGAAAGACACGAGAAAAATATATACTCGACCTGATAAAGCCTTTTTGAAAACTCAGATTTAATATCCACTTCAATAAACCCTTCATTTTGCCAAAGTTACATGCTTTTCCTATGACATTTCACATGCCTTTTTTGCCTTTTCCAATGTTAAAAGTTAAGTTTTCTGGGGCAAATTAGTGTATGAAACCGCTTTATGTTCTTTAAATTGATGGAATGTGTGCATTTGGTTGCGTGTGATCTGTTTATAAAATGAAATATTGTTAAAAACTGACCATGGGATTGCAGTTTTTGTCGAAGAAACTGAGTGAAAAGAAATTTGAAAGGGGAACGACTCTTGTCGCTAGACAAAGTATGAGAGTTATAGTTGCGTTGGGAATTAGCTTGTGTTGAACGTTTGTGCACGGCAGATTTAGATTCAGAAAACAACCGCACTCATGGATTTTATACGATTCATGTGTTCAAGCCTGCAGTTGTTAATTTAAATGCGGTATGTTTGTATTGTTTGCTACAATCGCAAAAGTAGATCCCACAAAGTCTAGCTCCTAAACCTGTGTGCTGTCGAGGATTCAGGCATGTTGGGTAAGTGATTTTGGTTGCTGGGTAAGTTACCGATAAATAGAGAATAATACATGGCTTGCTGTGTCGTACCAGATTTACAGGAGTTGTTTTTTAAAATATTGAACTGCAAGCGAAAGCACCAATTTGTTGTTGACCATGCCGTTAAAAAAAGCAATTGCAGAAAATAACCTAGTCATGTGTTTGTTGAGATCATGGGAATTTGGGAAACATAGGTGCTCAGTTTTAACTGGTCGACCACATATTATTCTTGTTTGGCTCTCTGGAACCGGACATCACTAAAGCGGGGCGCAACTCTCAAACACTTGCAAATCCTGGTAGAGTTATTTTCAAACATTGTCAATTGCAAGCTACCTTTCAAGTGTCAGTCCTTGAGCTTTGTGGATGGTCAGTGCGAAGCTAGGAAGTACTGGAAACTGATGCCTCACAGCAATGTCCTTTTGTCGAGGATCAGGCATGGACTACAAACAAAATGAAAGTCACAATCTTATTAATACATGTATACATATCATTATCAGGGATGGCCAAATCTTGAAATTTTAACTCGCCAACAAGAAAGTTACTAGCCCGCCAGAAATGCATGTAGTACAGAAAGCTATAAGGCTATTTTCTCAGATTCTTTTTCTCATAACCTCTCACAATTCACATCTATTTTAAGACTCCCTCCTGTTCCAATACCTGTTTTTCTGAGAATGTTGAAGATCTTAGAAGTCAGGTTCCACTTTGAAGATAAAATCAGAGTACATTGTGTAATAATTGACGATATCAAATATTCCATCCATATAAACAATGCGAGATGAATGGTGGTTTCTTGTCCGACCAGCCTGTTTGAGGGAAGCATATTGTTGTTTGTTTCATCTTTATGAACCAAGATGTTTATTTTTTTAATTGTACCCAGTTTATTTTACAGTGGAACCCCCCTTTTTAGACCCCTCAATTTAAAACTTATTCCTCCCTTTTAAGACCAAGATTTCTCTGTTAGTTCATAATCTGTCTATATTTACCCTCCCTTTTAAGACCATGATTTCTCTGTTAGTTCATAATCTGTCTATATTTACCCTCCCTTTTAAGACCAAGATTTCTCTGTTAGTTCATAATCTCTCTATATTTACTCTCCCTCTTTTTTTAAGAGCTTAATGTGTCAGATTTTGAATTGTCTCAAAAAAGCGGGGTGGGGGTGCCCACTGTAAATCTTTCTTTACTTTCTTTATTTGGTGTTTAACGTCGTTTTCAACCATTCAAGGTTATATCGCGACGGCCCACTGTAAATGAAAACTCATGAAAATGATGCCTTTTGATGACAAAATAAAATGTCAACTCAGTAAAAATTGAGGTAAACAAAAAAACACAGGCATACCTGAGAAAGCAGTACGGCTCAACTCCACTGTCATGTTGGTCTTCTCAAAGTGGACAACCACTTTGTCATGGTGGAGGTCCACAACATGGCCAAGACTGCCGTTGACTAACTGGTCGCTTATGTTGCATAACTGGACAATCTGTTTTGAGCCACAGGATCTTTGGGGCACGGGTGTTCTTCAAAGAACTTACATCTCCTTCATCAGTCGCGTGGAATTCCTGCAGCTGGCCAGGCATACCCAGAAGCTTCTGCCTGTTGTATCTAAAAACACAATTATATAACAAAACTTTTTAAAAGTAAATAAAAAAACACACTGCCTAGCAGACAACTATCATTACTTTATATAGCTATTCTGATGGACACGTGGGGGAATATGGGGGCTGTGATTGGATGGTCTCACACATCCCTTTTCCGATCATCAAAGCATAACGCTAAGGAAGTTGGCCATTTTTGCCAATATCCAAAAGCATATCGGCAATAACAAAGACGCAATATAGTTCCGGTTTCCTGCACGTGTATAAAGTACACGCATACCTCGCCAGGTTTGTTTCTGTGACTAGTTGACAGACGATGCCATTTGCTTTGTGTGTGTTTTTGTTGTTGCTTACTGTACATGATACATACAACGTGTAAAATCCAGGTCTTTAACAGGCAACAAACCTTGCAAATTTCCAGAAGCTGCAATCTGAAGCGACCTATCTCTGATTCTAGCAGACGATCTCTCCAATGAACACAAAATCAGCAAACTCTCCTGTCACATTTAACGTCCATTGTATAGTGCTATGTTGAAATGAAGTTACCGGTCTGAAACATTTAGGCGTTTCTTCTGAGACTATCCTTGTTCTCTTATCATCTACAGATTTACCGCAGTAACAGAAGTCAGACTTTCGAAAACACATAAGCAAGCATGATACGTCATGACGTCATATGATTCCTAGCATATTGACGAAATGCTAAACATCCGGTTATCTTGAGTTGTCTCGAGCTCCGTAATACATGTCCGCGGGTTTTTCAATGTTCGGTTATTTCCGTGACTTCATGGATTCTGGTAATTGTTGCTGACAAAAACATGATTTTAACACAGAATTTAATGTCAGAATAGCTATATAAACGCTATTGTGTTTTCATCGTAGCAATAGGGTCCGATATTTAGACGAGACAAGTATAATGCTGACGAGTTATAATCAAAATTGATATTCATGTTAAAACTGTGATACATGTATGTATGTAATAAATATGTTTAAAAACAAAGAATTTACTCTTTCCTGAGTGTGTGATTTTTGTCGCGTGTTTCTTTCAGGCGAGATATTCTTTCGGCTAGCCACTCGTGAAAATAGGAGGCGAGATTGTCTATGAAACGGTTTGGTGGCTAGCTACACAAGAATTAAACTGCACTGGTCGGTAAAAAAACAAGTCGTGGACAGCTTGTTGGATGGGCAGCTGAGTGGCCGCCATGTTTTCTCGCCAAGCGAGCAAGCCTAAAGCTACCCAGCGTTTGAGGCGAGAATTCTAGCGTCACTCGCGGCGAGATGTGCCCAAGAAATGGTACTTCCTCGCCCTACTCGCCAATCTCGCCTTTCCTCGCCTGTAAGAAACAGACGACTGGTGAGGTCAGTCTAAATTTGAAGTTAATTCATGACTGTTTGAATGTTTTAGAGAAAAAATCACTTGTACTTGAACTCAACCACAGAAATAAACTTTTTTTCTCTGGGCAAATTAATTTTGCATTTACATTGCACACATAATTTAGTTGACTTAAAAAGCTACAACTTTCAGCTTCCAGCACAGCTAGTTTATAAAAACAAGCAAACAACAATAAAACGCATTAAAACAAATTCTTCCATGTAACAGTCTTCAATATAATTAAAAAAATTAAATAACAAGCAAACAAACAAACAAAAACAAGTGACTGCAGATGTAACCCCAAAACTAGCTGACATGTCTTGATTCTGGAACTAACCACCACTGCAACCCTCCAGTCAGAATCGTATGCTTGTCCATGAAAGTAGGTCAACTAAGCAGGGGGCTGCTAGCCATCTTGAATCTTGATTCTCAAAGAGACGGAGAGGCGGGGCTAACAGTGGGAGGAGCCATAATCATAACGACCGCGTTTTACAAAGTGAAACGATCACTGCAGACGAACATTACGTACGTTTGGAAACCTATTGTGGTACTTGCGTTTACCTGGGGGCATTATAAACCAGGAATGAACTTTATTTTAAGTTAAAGCTTGCTGTTTCTTCAACAACAACAGCCAACATTTCTGTAGTAACGGCCGAGCTGTAAACATGTAACAAGACGAGACATTTCACGCATGCACTCTATCGCTCTGACGTACATGTAAACACACGTGTTAAAAGGCAGAACCCAAGCCCAGCTCGGAAAGTGCTGCTAATTAAAAGACGTAAACGCCGCCCGAGGCTTGTAAGGCCCAGCCTTATCGTAAGCCCGGACAGCATAACGCCACGACTACATCATTGAGTCACATAAAGGGTTTGCGAGTTCCTGCAGGTAGACTTACCTTAGTTCTCTGTTACTGTCTTCGGTTACGGCGCGCTCGGTGCAATACGTCTGCTCGGTTCAGTTTCTCAGTCAACACTGCCCCATAAACCCCCAGGTGGCGCTGACGTCAGGGACAGGGGCAGGTAGCGTTACTTCCCCTGATCCCGGTAGCAGACGACAAACACTACATTCCCCCCCGTTGTGAAATTAGCGTCCCTACACTTCCTTAGTGGAACAGTTTCCAGAAAACGGCTTACCGGGGTAGAGACTGCTAACGGGGGGACCTTCCTTGTCGTGTCTCCGGGGGTTCCTGGTAAGGACCTGGTACCCCGTCCCCCAGGGATCCCGGGAGGTTCCCTGGGCCCTGGCCGTCGTCCCTAGGTCCATTCGCTGGTTAAGACCCAGGGACGGTGTTAGGGCGAACGCCCTCACGAGGTGAGACGGAAAAACCGTCTCGCGTTGTCTACCGTCAGGCGCAGGAGCTCGCGCTGCTCCACCCCTCTCCAGACGGCGACCACCCTAGCCACGTCGAATACGGCGTAGGGCGTGCTGAACGTTGTGCCGCCGAAATGAGGGGCGTCCGTCTCCAGCAGTAGTTTGTTGTCGGGGACCGCTTTGATGGCGTCCCGGATCGCCCCTGAGGTGTTGTTGTCCACCCCCCCCACACTGAACACCGTGTTGGGGAATGCCTCCAGCCACTTGGTGATCTCCCCGATCGGCCCCGTGAAGTGATGCAGCATGAATTGGGCCGATGGGGGAAAATGAGTCTGGAGGATTCCCCGCAGCGCGGCGCCGGCGACTGGAGGGCTTGTCAGGGAAGACTCTCGGCAGTGCAGCACCCAGGGCCGCGTCTTCAGGGACGTCATCCGGGAGTCCTGGAAAGCCAGAAGATTCTCCAGGGCTTGTTTTTGCGGACTACGCTCCCTATTGGCTCCCGGGACCGAGTAGTCTAGGCCGACCTCACCCACCCCCACGACTCCTGCCATGCTCAGGAGCTTGAGGAGCCGGGCGGTGTGTTCGGCCACCCGGAGGTTGTACGCCTGCGCATGCTTGGGGTGGATCCCGAAACACAGGCCCACTCTTCCCCGGTCTTGGCGTGTCTCGGCGACCAGGTCACGAAGCATCCGGGACCCCCCGTCGAGCAGGGCATGAGTCTTCAAGTCGCAGAAGGACGCGATCAGGTGGCGAAGTCTTAGCTTTTGCTTGTTTATTTGTCGCCCCCTGGTCGCGTTCTCCAGCACCACCGCGACGGTATATGAACGCCCCTGCTCCCTCTTCTGCCGGCATGACTCGGCCAACCGGTCCATGTGGAAATGGGAGTCCACTGCCTCCCAGATTTCCGGTCTTGGCCGTCGGGGACTGAACCTCCATGGTCCTGGTGTCGGTCCGTCCCCGAGTAGCTCTTTCTCTTCCTCCGTGGCTGGGGAGGAGCAGGCTTCCCCCGCGAGTGCCAGCTCCATGCGTTCGGGGGAACGCTCCGCCCCTCCATTCTCTTTCACTGTCCCTTCCCACTTTGTTGCAAGTTGAACCCCAGGTTTCCCAGAGGACCCACTGCGCCTGGGTGAGACATCATCCACCTCCATCATAGGGGCTCCCTGTGGCTCCTCTGAGGTCACCGCTGCCGAGGGTGTGAGCCCCTGTCCCTCCCTGGAAAGTTGCGTTCCCGGTTCCTCAGAGGACACACTGTGCCTGGGGGGAACGACATCCTCCCTCCCAGGGGTTCCCTGGGGCTCCCCCGAAGTTACCGTGGCCGTGGGTCCTTGTCCCTCTCTGATTTTCTCGGGGAAAGTCATTATCTTCATAATTGTCTCCGGACTCCTCTCCCCGAGGGCCAGGTTCTCGAACATGCTGGAGGGACTGGGGTATTCCTCCGCCGGGATCAGGACAGTCCCCGAGGAAGCATCCTGTGTGGGAGGAATGGTTGCCTGTTCCTCCTCCTCCAGCCTTCTGGCGACGTTTCTTGAGTGTCGCCACCGCTTCCTGGCCAGTTTCGGAAGGCGCCTCCACTCGTCCTTTGCCATCCCCTTCGGCCGATATTCATAAGGAGGGGGCTGCCCCCCCCTACCTCTAAACTGCTTCTGGCCCAGCGTACGACAAGGGCCCGTTCCGCCCCGTAGCTCTATCTGCCTAGGGGCCCCCGTTTGTCTGCCCCTAGAGCTGACGGGTGCATGTCTGTTTGGGGGAAATTGTTCCCCCGACTCCATCCGGGGTTTCTTGGAAGGGCTTTCTTGGCAGTAGAGTGGTGGTGGGGACTTCGGCCGACCCCTAAACCGGAGGGTCCTGAATTCCCGCTGGACTCCGACCCCTCCAGCGTACAGAATTTGCAGCAGGACGGCCCAGTGAGCCAGGGCCACCAGTGTATTTGGTGGAGATAGGTCAAGCTCACTGGGCAGGGCCTCGCCCAAATGGCGGCCTAATCTGCCGCAAAATTCAATGTCCTGCTGCATCACGGTCTCTGGCAGGAGCATCCGTCCCACGCCCATGTGATCCCAGAGGGCCTCCAGGGAGGAGCATTTCGCCACGGCCGTGGCGAGCATGGTGAGAGCGACCACCACTTCCTGGGGGCCCCAGTCCAACCAACCCTCGGGGAAGTGCTCCTGCAGGGTGTGCAGCCTCAGGTCCCCCGTACTTTTGCGGCAGGCTGGTAAAGGGCAGGTCCGGCCAGAACGTCCCAGTTTCCTTTCCTGTTCCTGACGGCGAAGGCCAGGGGAAAACTCCCGTTCTCCCCCCCTTTCGCTCCGGCGAGAACTAGGGGAAAACTCCTGTTCTCCCCTCCTCTCACTCCGGAGGGAGCTAGGGGAGAATTCTCGTTCTCCCCTTCCTTCGCTCCAGCGAGGGCTAGGGGAAAAATCCCGTTCTCCCCTCCTTTCGCCCCGGCGAGAACCAGAGGAAAACTCCTGTTCTCCCCCCCTTCCGTTCCGGCGAGAGCTAGGGGAAAACTCCTGTTCTCCCCTCCTTCCGTTCCGGCGAGGGCTAGGGGAAAACTCCTGTTCTCCCCTCCTTCTGTTCCGAAGAGAGCTAGGGGAAAACTCCTGTTCTCCCCTCCTTCCCTTACGCCGAGGGCTAGGGGAAAACTCCCGTTCTCCCCTCCTTCCAATCCGCCGAGGGCTAGAGGAAGACTCCCGTTCTCTCATAGGGGGGACCTGCTCGGGGTAACGGTGTCCGGACCGATACAGGTGAGGGGAAAACTCGCGTTCCCCCCTCCCGTGGTACCATTCCCGATGCCGGTGTTCCGATTGTCGAGGGCCAGGGGAAAACTCCCGTTCTCCTCTGTACTGCTCCCTGGACGTCCGCGCAGAAGGGGAAAACCGTTGCTCCCCCCTCGAGAGGTCCCAGGTACGGCGTCGGTGTCCTCCCGGGCCCGTTCTAGGGGAAAACGCTTGTTCTCCCCTTTGTTGATTTCTTGCCCACACCGGGCTTAGATGACGGCGATCTGTACTTCGCCTGGCCGCGGGAAGAGGGCTGAGAGATGAATCCCGGTCCCTCCCTCGCTGCCATAGTCTCTTTCCCGGTCTCCCCCCCCAAGGCTGATCTGACGCCAGGGGGTCCTCCTCCATCTCCCGTCTATCCATGCTGCTGAGACATGAGAAGAGGAATTGTGTTACCAGTTGTACCATACCAGTTCATCCCACCAACCCGTTACCTTTCCCCTCTCCCCATCTAAGCGCAGCTAGGGCAGGTGTAAGAGTTAATAGTTTCCGCCTCTTCCGCAGACACCTGTACGCACACCCCATGAAACCACTCATTGCACGTGTCACATGCGATCATGAACGATCCGTCATCAGGCCGCCTACACCGGCAAAACAAAGGAGGAGTAGTAAGAACATCATTCTCCTCCTCATCTGCCCCGGTCCCCACTTCATCCCCCACCCCCTCGCTCATCCCTTTGCGATGACGCATTTGGCGCAACCACAAAGGCAGTAGAGAATCAAAGCATTTCCTTAGCCGATCATGATGTACCACCCATACCCTCCGGGCACTCGCAATCCTAAAGAGGACCGGCGACAAAACTTCGGTGACCAGAAACGGTCCCAGCCATAGGGGAGATAGCTTCTTGCTTTGGCCCACCACTGTGGCGGAATTGGCCAAGAGCACAGCGTCCCCAACGCTATACCGGGAAGATACCTGTCTCAGGTCATAGTCACTTTTCTGCCTCCTTTGCTCCCCTTTCAGATGTTGTCGTGCGAGTGCATGGGCCTTGTGCGTATCCTCCTCCAGGTCCTTAAGATATCCATGCACATTGGAGGACGGGGACGGGACGCCAGTCAGCAGCTCCAGAGGTTGGCGGGTTTCCCGTCCCAGCATGAGTCTGTTCGGGGTGAACCCCGTTGACCTATTTACAGTACTTCTGACTGCTGACATCAGTAACTGGATCTTGTCATCCCAGCTGCCCTGGCCTGACCCCAGCGTGCACCGGATCATCTGAAGGAGAGTTCGGTTTAGCCGTTCCACTTGACCGTTGGCACTAGGGTGATAGGGTGTCGTGCGAGTCTTAGCAATCTCCAGGCGCTCGCAGAGATGTGAGAATAGACGACTCATGAAATTAGTACCCTGGTCCGTGCAGATTTCCAAGGGGCATCCGAAACGGGTAAAGAATTGGTCCACCGCCGCTCTAGCCACTGTCTCAGCTGTCTGTTCTGGCAAGACCGCAGCCTCCACCCACTTGGTAAACTGATCTACCATTAGTAGTACATAGAGATTCCCCTGAGCTGACCGAGGAAAAGGGCCGAGAATGTCCAGGTGAACCCTCTCCATTGGAGCCCCCGTCATGAACGACTGAAGCGGTGCCCTGTGACGCCGCCTAAGAGACTTACTGCGACTACACATTAGGCACGCTTTTACATACACCTCGACGTCTCGGGAAAGGCTCGGCCAATAAAAGTGTCTTCTGAGGTGTTCTTTGGTCTTGCCCATTCCCATGTGTCCGGCCGCACTGTTGTCGTGCGCTAATGCCATCAGTTCCTTCCGCTTCTGGGACGGCACCACGAAGAGTGTACGTATTTCGTCTTCCCCCTCCCAGTGGTATACCAGGATCCCCTTCCTGACGCTCAACTGTTGCTTGTGTGTCCACAGGGTCTTCACCTCCGGTGACAGAGCCGTGTACTCGAGCTCAGATGGCTCCTGCTTCCTTGCTAACCATCCTTTCACCCCCCGTATCTCGGGATCTTCGTCCTGTAGCCTCTCTCTCTCCTGTTGCGTCCATACTTCCGTCCAATTCACAGTTGGTCGTACGGCGAAGATCCGGTGTCCGTAAGCCAAGGGCAAAACATCGTCCACATCTTCCAAAAATCGGGACCATTGGTGATGGGCACGAGAACAGTAGGGACACCCCCCGCAGGGCAGAGTATTCAGCTCCTTCCCAGCCCTATAGCAGTCACAGTAGGATAGTTGGTCAGGGATACGAGAGAGCCCATCTGCATTTGCGTGATCCTTCCCCTTTCTATGAACGATCTGCATGTCGTATTGGGACAACTCCTCAAGCCAGCGGGCCAGCTGTCCTTCAATATCCTTAAACCGCATCAGCCACGCTAGACTGCCATGATCTGTGCGGACTAGAAATCTCCTGCCCAGGAGGAAGTGACGAAACTGACGACTGAAAGTTATTAGCGCCAAAAGTTCCTTCCTCGTCGTACAATACTTCCTTTGAGCGGGGATTAATCGCCTGCTACCGAACGCAATAGGCCTCTCCTTCCCGTCTTGGAGTTGGGACAATTGTCCTCCAACAGCTAGGTTAGATGCGTCCGTGTCCAGAATAAACATCCCCTCCTGCCGGGGAAGGGCCAGTACCTCAGCTGAGATCAGAGCATCTCTCAAAGCGAAGAAAGCTTTCCGGTGTTCCTCCTCCCATTTGAAAGGGGCCTTCCCCGTGAGATCATACAGGGGAGTGGCCAGATCGGCCAGGTGAGGGATGTGTTCCCGGTGATAGTTTACAAACCCCAGGAAACTCTCCGCCTCCTTAGTGCAGGTCGGTTCAGGCCAGGCCTCAATGTTCGCTGGGTCGACCTCCACCGAATCCCCTGTCACTATTTTCCCCAGGAATTTCGCCTTTGTTCTGAAAAGAGCACACTTTTTCGGTTTGAGTTTAAGGTGGTATTCCCGGAATCTCTCTAGCACTTCCCGCAAGTTGTCCAGATGTTCCTGGAAATCTCTCCCTAAGACCAACATGTCATCAAGGAAAGCTAATACCGACTTCCAAGTCAGCCCCCGCAGTACCAGATTCATTGCCCGTTGAAACGTGCTTGGAGCGTTGCACAGACCGAAACTCATGCGTCGGTGTTCAAAGAGACCAAACCTGGTAATAAAGGCAGTTTTTTCCCTATCCTCCGGATGAATCTCAATTTGCCAGTATCCGGAAGCCATGTCCAGGGTGCTCATGAACTTGTTCTCTGAAAGAGCCTCTATGCAGTCTGAGATGAAAGGTAAGGGAAAGGCATCCTTCTTGGTGACCGCATTGAGCCGTCTGAAATCAAGACACCACCTTACGGATCCATCTTTTTTGCGTACTAGCACCGGGGGGGAGGCCCAAGGAGACTCCGAGGGCTGGATAACGCCTGCATCCAACATGGCCTTCAGATTCTTCTCCTCTTCCCCTTCAAACCCTTTTGGGACGCGACGCATGCGAGCTTTGATTGGTAGCGCCCCCTCCTCTAAGTTAATCCGGTGTGGGCTTGCAGTGAAGCACCCCAAGTCCAGATCATTTGCGGCGAAAACGTCTGCATAGTCGATTAAAAGGTGTTTCACTTCTTGTTGCTCGTCTGCTGACAATCCCTCCGAGGATCTCCTGTTAAGATCCTCGAGGTGCACAGGTAGAGTCTCCGTCCCCTTATTCCCCCCGGGACTGGGTCCTGACCCTCGCTACCGCTGCCTTTTCCTTGTCCGTAGAAACTGGTCCTATCGACTCCACCGCTTCCCCCACCACCATTCCTGCCTCTAATGACACAGATTTCTCCGTGTCGTTGACTAATAGAAAGCTAACGAGATCTCCCCCTCGGTGGAATGAGGCCGGAATAAGGCCAGACATTGTCTCGCGATCAGGTTCAAAGCAAAACGCCCCGTTCATTCCCCCCGAGAGCGACCCCGTCAAATAAGCTGCGCTGTTCGGAGGTACCCTAGCCTTTTCTAGTAGCCTGACCTGGTTGCGACCCCCTTCCCCAACGTCCCGGTCGGCCACTAGTTCTGCTTTAATGGTGAGATCCCCAAAATGTACCTCCTTTCGGTTAAGATCAATAACTGCCCCATGAGTAGTTAGGAAATCAATTCCCAACAGCATATCTTCACCAATATTTGCAACATGAAGGTCAGTGGGAAAAGTTTCTCCCCCAACCTGCATGTCCATGTTCTCCATTAACCTGGCTGACACGGGGTGGTTGCTTATTCCAAACAGCTTAGTCACTGACGCCGCTCGGGTCCCTAGCCATTCTTTGGTTGCTTGCGCACTCACCACCGACACCTGTGCCGCCGTGTCAATTACAGCGCGGAGGGGATGTCCCTCCAGACTCACCGGAATGACCAAGTTATTTCCCCTACTGTTCGACGAAGAGAACACCTGAAAACCATTGCCCGGTGCTTCCGAGCCTCCTGATGGGGGCCTAGGGGAGGTGTTGGCCCTGTTGTCTAAACCCCCCCCCTGCCCGTTTAAATTAAACTGGACGGCCCGGTTTCGTGGCGAGGAGGACCGCGACCTGGGGGGTGGGGGTGATCTGTCCCTCCGCGGATTAGGGCATTCCCGAGCCATGTGCCCGATTTCTTGGCAGTTGTAACACCGCCCAGTCATTGGAGATTGGCTTCGGTTGTTCCTACTCTCCCCTCCCCCCACTCTACTGCTAAGGAGTCGCTCCAATTCCTTGACCCTCTCCGTCAGTTCCGTCGATTTATCCTGGTCTCCCGGCGCTTGCCTTTTATCCGGGAAACGAGGCTTTCTCGACCCTGGTGGTGGGCTTCGCGCTCTTTCTTCGCCTACTCGAGCCATTTTAGCAGAAAGGTCCTCCACCTTTTTTTCCAGCGCCTTTTCCCTAGCGGAGGCGCCACCCTGGCGCTCGCAGTACGACTCGAGCCGTTCCAATAGAGCGCGGAGGTTGTCACCCTCAGACCGCCGAGCCTCCTCACCCTCCGGGGATTTGACCCGATTAATATTGCTCTCCCCTTCCTCCTCCGAGACCCGGGACACTCTGCGTGTCCCGTAGAGGGATTTACGGCTCTCTGAGTATAAAAGAGTATGCTCCACAGCCTGGTCAAGTGACGTAATGCGGGCGACCAGGCCAGCCATGCCCGCTTCTTTATCAGTGAGTCCCTGTTGGTAACGCCTAAGCACCTCTTTCCCTACGTAATCCGCAGGGAGATCCGGGTATGCATCTCTGGCGCACGCCCGGACTCGGTCAGCAAACTCCTTACAGGACTCCTTTACCTCCTGGACCAAATTGTTGAAAATGGCTTTCTGGGCTTCGACCGTGCTCACCCTGCCGAACCTATTTTCTAGCGCGCTGATCGCTAGATGTAGATCTTGCTGGGTATGCTCAGGCAACTGATCGTAATGGAGCAAGGCTTCATCATCCAGGAATAGTCCCAGATATTCCGCGGCTTCCTCATCTGACCAATTGTGGGCGGTCCTATATCGTTTGAATTGACTCAGGAAAGTTTTCCAAGACTTTTTCCCCGTGAATTTTTCCAGTTTTGGGAGATGTGCCGTCGAGGCTCTCCGTCCCCTCTCTGCCGGCCGTCCAAAATCCCCCACTCCTGCATAATTGATTGGGGAGCGATCGGCTGGACCTGCCTCTCTCTTGACAAAGGTCGAAACCTCCTCCAAATCAGGTGCCGTTGGCCGTCCCCCGTCCCGAGATTGCTCCAGCCCTTGTACCTGGTCTTGTAATCCCCGCAAATGGCCCTCCAATGACTGCATCCTGCGGTGCACGTCGCGCTCCGACTCCAGCTGGGCACTTGATGCGGTGACCACCCTCTGCAAGGCTATATTCTGAGATTCGAATTCCTTCTCGAGGTCACGAATTATCTCCTCTACTCTCCCCACTCTCTCCCTTGAAGGAGAGCCCATCCCCAAGGTCCTGGTACCCAAATCTTGGAGTTTCTCCTGTAAAAGGGAGATGTTATCTTGAAGTTCTCGGAAACTTTTCCCTCTTTCCTGCCTTTCCAGATCTAGTAAATCAAACAAATTAGTCACTTCCTTCTCAATTTGCTCCACTGAATTCGCTAAAGAAGAAACCCTTTCTTGCGTGGCCGTACACATAGCACGGAATTCGTTAGAATCTCGCGACCATTCCTCCCTGAGGCTGCTCGCCATAATTTCAAGGGATTTGTTGTGGAGTGTGCTGGAGGTAGCGACTGCTGAGGCGACCATTTGGTGGGCACTCTCCAGCACAGCCTTAGCCCCCCTTGCCCTTTTTTCAACGTCCTCGTCCAAACTTTTCGTGACATCAAGTAAATGGGCAGACAATTGGCTGTCCATCTCCCTGGCCTGATAGATTGCCAATTCCCGCAGTTCGATCCGCATTTGCCGGGAGATCTCTTGTTTGATTTGGTCCGTGAGCAATTCAACGTTATCCCCCCTACGTTCGTTACCGTCTAGTTTGGGGATCGCACCCTGGCCACGATTAACTCCATGTCTACCCTCGGTTTCCATGCCGGTGGACAGGTCTTCCCTCCCCGTACCGACAAACTCTACCCCCCCAAGACTACTAGACTCACTCGAAATACGACGATGGGGCACAACTCCCCCACTCCGTTCCCCATGGAAATCATCCGAATCTTGAGAACCAACTTCATCGTCTTTCCTCTCAGGAATATCATCCTCGTCCTCGTCGATAATAATGCACTGACCATTCCACCTACTGAAGAATTCTCGAGCCCCCCGCTTATGTCCTAAAGACAAAGAGGATGATGACAAAAACTCCTCATACGACAAATCGCCAGTCTCCAGAAAATCCGCCAAAATCCGAGCCCTTTTAACATCCCAGTTCAAAGCGGCGCAAATTTCAGAAATAGTTAACCGAACTTTGTCCGACTGGCCACCAGAGGCCTTGGTAGAAATGAAAAGGAAAAAACCACACAAAATAAATAGCCACTAATCTTCGATAACAAACAAAGAAAACGGAAGAAGAAAGAAAAATAGAAAACCAAACAACAACAAACGGGGGTTCCAGAGGGTCTGCGTAGACCCGCCTAAACCCACGAACTGGGAACAAGTCCAACCTCACTGATAATTACACTCCTATTGATAAGGAAAGATCAATCAGTAAGAATTGTAACTCACCCAGAAATGGCGAAAGGACAGTAAAGCGTGTCCCTCCGGAATAGGCAAGAAGTAGAAATGCAGTGAAAATGTAGTACAAACAAAATCTGGAAAAAACAAAAATAAAACAATCTGTAGCCGATGAAATGGTGATGTACAAAAAACACGAATCAACAGCCCTAACAAACAAAATTCGAAGGGAACAGCGATAACCAACAATAACAACTGTCCTCACCAGCAAAATTCATACTAAAAGCATGAACCAGACGAAAGGAACAGCGACGAACAAACAACAATAACTGCCCTAACAAGCAAAATCCATACTAACCGCATGAATCAGACGAAAGGAACAGTGACTAACGACCACAAAAACAAAAAAAACAAACACTGACAATCTCCCAGGAATGCACCAGTGAAAGGGCAACACAACCTCATTAAAATTCATGAGGTCATGTGACGTCAGGAAGATAGGCATTGGCAAGCCGTTCGACCGCCATATACAAAATGCCCCATCCCACGTGCCCAAACACAATAATATTGCACTCCTGGGAAATACCAAGCTTTGTACAAAACATATTGACATGACGGATGTAACATGTCACAGTAACAGAAAAGGCACGGGAGTCAAACATAGGACACTGCCACGGTCCCAGGCTAACCCCTGCCCGACATCAGCCTACGTGCAAGAGCAGGCCCACCCTCTGTAACTCAACAACAAAAACAATAGGGAAAAAAAAAATATATATATATTAGCCACAGCTATACGCCGGCGCAGTTTCGTAAAACGAACTTCTGACACCATTGTAGTAACGGCCGAGCTGTAAACATATAACAAGACGAGACATTTCACGCATGCACTCTATCGCTCTGACGTACATGTAAACACACGTGGTAAAAGGCAGCACCCAAGCCCAGCTCGGAAAGTGCTGCTAATTAAAAGACGTAAACGCCGCCCGAGGCTTGCAAGGCCCAGCCTTATCGTAAGCCCGGACAGCATAACGCCACGACTACATCATTGAGTCACATAAAGGGTTTGCGAGTTCCTGCAGGTAGACTTACCTTAGTTCTCTGTTACTGTCTTCGGTTACGGCGCGCTCGGTGCAATACGTCTGCTCGGTTCAGTTTCTCAGTCAACACTGCCCCATAAACCCCCAGGTGGCGCTGACGTCAGGGACAGGGGCAGGTAGCGTTACTTCCCCTGATCCCGGTAGCAGACGACAAACACTACATTTCTTTTAGACTAGAGTCATGTTACGAACACTGGTAAATCGTCTAAGTTCTCTTTTAATCTAAACTTCGGGTAAGTTTAAAGCCTGTTCATCAACAAAAGTAAAGTTAAGAAGTGTACATACCTGCTTGTCTAAGAATAATGACGTTGTGTCCAAGCTCGACTAATTCCCGTGCTTCTTCCATCGGACAAGTCGAACGGGCGGTCAAAGAACGCCCATTGCCGGAGCAGACGGTTTTCTGAGCATGCGCTGTAAAACTTTTACTGCGGAACGCTCCGGATGTAACCTTTTGTGGCCTTTGAACCTGGTTAACTGCCGGTAGGTTTCGATCTTCGCAATGTTAAGCTCAAAGAGAATGTTTTGTGTATCATTTCACGGGGTTTGAGGCTGCTGTGTCCCTCATCAGTTATATTGGACTAATTGCAGGCCGCTAGAATGCTGTACACCCTTGAGAGCGTACGAAAAGCGGAAAACATCAGCGCGAGTTCCACTTTCGATTCGTCGAGGCTCCAGGTTCCTCTCATGGAGTGGTGTGGACACCGACCCCGTTCTTGACAAACTTCTCGAAGTTGGTGAATGGTTATTTCGAGTTTGTTGCATGAAGTGAAAGCTTAATCATTTTTGTTTGTGTGTGATGTTCGTGCGTTCGGGAAGGGGGTGCAGAAAGTGATGTAGAAAGCTTGAAACGGAGCGAGTCGGCAGTGCGGAGCACTCTGCGTTATATTCCTTGTAGTATATAGTACTTAGTAGTATGTCGTAGTAGTGGACTGTAGATAATGATCGACCGGCGATTTGATACAAGCTCCTGTGTTCTATGGCCAAAGTGATCCGGGTTCGATTCCCGGCATGTGTGGTCTATGTTTTTTGTGTGTTTTTTTTTTAATTCTTGTTTACTATTGTTTATTATTTTACTCTGATAATTTTTTTAATTGTGTAAAATAAATTAATTTTTTTTTTTTAAATCCACGTGCACAAGACAAAAACTTTCATACTGGGGGAGCGAGCCAGTCTGAAGAGTACTCGGGTCCAGTGCCAGCGTTTTTACATTTAGTCAAGTTTTGACTAAATGTTTTAACGTAGAGGGGAGAATCGAGACGAGGGTCGTGGTGTATGTGTGTGTGTGTGTGTGTGTGTGTGTGTGTGTGTGTGTGTGTGTGTGTGTGTGTGTGTGTGTGTGTGTGTGTCTGTGCGTGTGTGTGTGTAGAGAGATTCAGACTAAACTACTGGTCCGATCTTTATGAAATTTGACATGAGAGTTCCTGGGTATGATATTCCCATACTTTTTTTCATTTTTTTGATAAATGTCTTTGGTGACGTCATATCCGGCTTTTCGTAAAAGTTGAGGCGGCACTGTCACGCTCTCATTTTTCAACCAAATTGGTTGAAATTTTGGTCAAGTATTGTTCGACGAAGCCCGGACTTCGGTATTGCATTTACATGCGAAAAATAAAGCAAGACGCTTTAAAAATGCGTTCAATGAACATGAAAAAAAGAGTGCTTTTAATGAATATAAAAAGACAATAAAAAAGGAATGCAAGTTGTATCATAATGAGTTCGTTAAAACTTTGAGAAAGTTAAGAAGTAATGACCCGAAAGCATACTGGAATCTTCTAAATAAAAATAAAAATAAAAAAAATAATTCCAAAACTAACTATCCAACTTGTTCGGAGTTTTTCGAACATTTCAATAAACTACAAGAGTGTGGTGAAAATGAAATGGAGGATAGTAATGAACCTTTAAATGAAGCAAGTAATGAATTTCTTAATGCGCCTTTTACAAAGGAGGAAGTTATCAAATGTATAGACAAGCTGAAAAACAATAAGGCATGCGGTCAAGATAAAATAATTAATGAGTATTTAAAAGCGTCACATGATCGAATGATTGATATTTAGTCAAGTAGCTGTCGAACTCACAGAATGAAACTAAACGCAATGCAACGCAGCAAGACCGTATACTCGTAACATCGTCAGTCCACCGCTCACGGCAAAGGCAGTGAAATTGACAAGAAGAGCGGGGTAGTAGTTGCGCTGAGAACGATAGCACGCTTTTCTGTACCTCTCTTCGTTTTAACTTTCTGAGCGTGTTTTTAATCCAAACATATCATATCTATATGTTTTTGGAATCAGGAACCGACAAGGAATAAGATGAAAGTGTTTTTAAATTGATTTGGACAATTTAATTTTGATAATAATTTTTATATATTTAATTTTCAGAGCTTGTTTTTAATCTAAATATAACATATACCGAAGTCCGGGCTTCGTCGAAGATTATTTGACAAAAATGTCAACCAATTTGGTTGAAAAATGAGAGCGTGACAGTGCCGCCTCAACTTTCACGAAAAGCCGGATATGACGTCATCAAAGACATTTCTCCAAAAAAAAGAAAGAAACATTCGGGGATATCAATCCCAGGAACTATCATGGAAAAATTCATAAAGATCGGTCCAGTAGTTTGGTCTCAATCGCTCTACACACACGCACACACACACACACACACACACACACACACACACACACACACACACACACACACACACACACACACACACACACACACACACACACACACACACACTTTGGTCATTAAAAATCTGAAAATTGTAAAAAAAAAAAAAAAAAAAAATTTATAAAACGATCCAAATTTACGTTCATCTTATTCTCCATCATTTTGTGATTCCAAAAACATATAAATATGTTATATTTGGATTAAAAACAAGCTCTGAAAATTAAAAATATAAAAATTATTATCAAAATTAAATTGTCGAAATCAATTTAAAAACACTTTCATCTTATTCCTTGTCGGTTCCTGATTCGTGAAAGCGAAATTACAACATTTAGTCAATCTGTCGAACCCACAGAATAAAACTGCACGCACTGCAGTGTTTTCAGCCGGGTCACGAGAATAAAACAGCTTCGTCAATCCACGCGGCAAGGAAGTCGCTCAATTTTTGCGTGCAACACGAAGTAAACAGACATGCAAGAATAGCGACGGGTTCAAGTTTAGGTCGCTCCAGGAGAAAAATTCTTGTGGATGTTGGCCTTTAAAATATTTAGTCAAAACTTGACTAAATGTAAAAAGCACATTTACAAGTAAGGTATTAATGCTAATGGTTTTGTGAAAATACAGAGACAGAGACAGAAAACACACACACAGACACACACACACACACACACACACACAAGCACACACACACACACACACACACACACACACACACACACACACACACAAGCACACACACACACACACACACACACACACACACACACACACACACGCGCGCGCGCACGTACACAGATACACGGACACTTACTGTTACTATTACCTCTTTCTGCCACATTTAAAGTCTGAGGGTCAGACCCTTGAAGTAAACATTTGACTTGTGTATTTTCGTCATTCAGACTCTCTGCTTCATTTCTTCCGTCATTGACAGCTGAAACAAAATCCGTATCTGGTGAAAAAAAAGTCCAAAAACAAAGAGACTGCCAACGTTCTTGATTCGCTTTGGACTTTTCCCAACAAGCGGTCGAAACATTCGATCAAGCTAAGTTCTTGTTACTAACTGTTTTTCTGCGCACTATAAAGACCGTTGGGTCGATATATTTGTGAATGTAACGTATTGTTTTGTCAATAACAAACGTTCCAACAACCTACCTTTTTGTTTTTTGATTCCGTATTTGTGAAATTAATGTGCATTGGACTTCAGATGTTAAAGGTGCTGAAACCGACGAACTTTTTTTCTCAAGATGAGTTGTCTAGAATGAAAACGTTTTACTAAAGTTATTTTATCAGACTGACACCGTTATATGTTGTTAAACTCATTCTTAAAAATCCCATATTGCAAAGAATGCAAGCGAGCTGTTATTTTTGGGGGTATATGACTAAGCGCCGAAAGGTGCGCACAAAAGGTCGACAGAGGAGGTGCAAAAAAACAACAACTGCGTTGCCTGTAGACACGCATTTTTTGTGTTTTCAGAAACTTCTGAAAGCAAAAAAAGGCCCTGTAGAAGAAAAGATAATGAATGTTATTGTTATTGAGAAATAGACATTGTGAGAAGCAACGTGGCGGACGTAAGACATAGCGACAAATTCCAACTGCTACAAACAAGCCTTTAAAAAAAACTTTTCTCAAGTACAAGCTGTCAAGTTCTGAGTATTTTTTTCTGTCCGAGACAATTATTCATCTTCTTCTTCTTCTTCTGCGTTCGTGGGCTGAAACTCCCACGTACACTCGTGTTTTTGCACGAGTGGAATTTTACGTGTATGACCGTTTTTACCCCGCCATTTAGGCAGCCATACGCCGCTTTCGGAGGAGAAAATTATTCATCATTTTTGGTGTTTCAAGGCGAGACTATGTAATATGATAAAACTCGTTCTCATCACGTACCTCTCATGGGGTTGACAACATCTCTGTCGTCCGTGAACGGCTCGGCGTCCATGATGACGTCATGCGCAGCATCACTGTGTGAATCAGTCATGACGTCACATTTCTTCTTCAGTAGATGTTTGTGTCAGGGGATGAAGAAAGCTATACAGATGCAGATTCTGTTCGTCATCTGTTGTGGTTAATAGACAGTTAAAATTGAAACAGTCAAAAATTAAAACAAATTTGGCATGCCATGAAAGATATCAAAAACATCAAAAAAGACTGAAAGAAAACAATAACAACATATTATTCCACCGGGCTTGGCTTCGACGTGTCACAGACGTGTTTTCATGAACCTGTTTTGCAAAGTGAAATATCTGACGTCATAGGCAAAATAAAGTGTAAAAAACCAACACACACACACAAAAGAGCCACAATAGGAAATATAGTAGGTGTCTCATGTAAAATCCCAAATTGTTATAAAAAAAACAACGGTATTTCGAAAATGAAGTTTGTCGTGCGAATTTGTAATCGTGAGTGGTGGGAACTTAATTCTAAGGTCATCGCCAGGCCCTGCATGTGTCAGGATGATTTACCTCATTAACATGATACACTCACGAAGTGGAATAACATGTTACTGCTTTTTCTGTTTGTTACATTTTGTCAAGTTTTGACTAAATGTTTAAACATAGACTGGGAATCTAGACGAGGGTTGTGGTGAATGTGTGTGCGTGCGTGTGCATAGAGCGATTCCGACAAAACTACTGGACCGATCTTCATGAAATTTCACATGAGAGTTCCTGGGTATATCATCATTCGCTAATTTTTTTTTATGAATGTCTTTTATGACGTCATATCCGGCTTTTTGTGAAAGTTGAGGCAGTACTGTCACGCTCTTGTTTTTCAACCGAAATGGTTGAAATTGTTGTCAAGTAACTTTCGACGAAGCCCGGAGGCTTAAAAATTGATAAATGAGTTTGCTCATTAAAGTTGTCATTAAAATAGATTGTTGGCAAACAGATTCAAAAATGATTGCATTGTATTCCTTATCTTTTCCTGAAATCAAAAATAAATAGATATATGTCATGTTTACTTTAAACATGTGCTCAGAATGAAAGAAAATAGATTCAGTAAGTACTACGGCTGCATGCTTCGCGGGGAAGAGCGTGACCTGCCTCGGTCTTCGGGTATGGGTAGCCGAGACTAGCTGAAGGTATTCTCGGTGATGATTGGGTTGTGGTGTTGATCTTGACTAAATGTTTTTATATCGCTTCACGCGTTTTGTTTCTCTTTGTTTGGTTCTTGAGGCAAATGATTTCCTCTTTCCTGTGGATCCGAAAACAGTATGCTCAAATCAAACTGATACAATGTTGAAAGTAAACGGTCACAATGTTAACAAAGACAAACTACTTTTGATGCGGATGAGTTATTGCTAAGTCGAGTAAAATGGGTTGTAGTTCGAAGGTAAGTCAGATAAAAGCGACGGAACGGTGTGGAAGATTGAGGTAGAAGGATCTCAAGTACACACTGTAGATCAAACAGATTACTACATGGCTTATTGTGTGATACCAGGTTAACCTTCGCCAGGCCGGGTTATTGCTACACACGGAAGACATCGTGGGGCCGTGTGGACCCATGCTTCTCAAAGAGGGAAAAACGTGCATACCCTTCTGTAGACGTCGTGGTTCCGCACGGCCCCACGGCGTGTACGGAAGGGTATGCACGTTTTTCCTTCTTTGGGAAGCATGGGTCCGCACGGCCCCACGGCGTTTTCGGAAGGGTATGCACGTTTTTCCTTCTTTGGGAAGCATGGGTCCGCACGGCCCCACGGCGTTTTCGGAAGGGTATGCACGTTTTTCCTTCTTTGGGAAGCATGGGTCCGCACGGCCCCACGGCGTTTTCGGAAGGGTATGCACGTTTTTCCTTCTTTGGGAAGCATGGGTCCGCACGGCCCCACGGCGTTTTCGGAAGGGTATGCACGTTTTTCCTTCTTTGGGAAGCATGGGTCCGCACGGCCCCACGGCGTTTTCGGAAGGGTATGCACGTTTTTCCTTCTTTGGGAAGCATGGGTCCGCACGGCCCCACGGCGTTTACGGAAGGGTATGCATATTTTTCCTTCTTTGAGAAGCATGGGTCTGCACGGCCCCCCGGCGTTTACGGAAGGGTATGCATATTTTTCCTTCTTTGAGAAGCATGGGTCTGCACGGCCCCCCGGCGTCTACGGAAGGGTATGCATATGTTTCCTTCTTTGAGAAGCATGGGTCCGCACGGCCCCACGGGGTCTACGGAAGGGGATGCACGCTTTTCCTTCTTTGAGAGACATGGGTCCGCACGGCCCCACGGCGTTTACGGAAGGGTATGCATATTTTTCCTTCTTTGAGAAGCATGGGTCTGCACGGCCCCCCGGCGTCTACGGAAGGGTATGCATATGTTTCCTTCTTTGGGAAGCATGGGTCCGCACGGCCCCACGGCGTTTTCGGAAGGGTATGCACGTTTTTCCTTCTTTGAGAAGCATGGGTCTGCATGGCCCCACGGCGTCTACGGAAGGGGATGCACGTTTTTCCTTCTTTGAGAAGCATGGGTCTGCATGGCCCCACGGCATCTACGGAAGGGGATGCACGTTTTTCCTTCTTTGAGAAGCATGGGTCTGCATTGCCCCACGGCGTCTACGGAAGGGGATGCACGTTTTTCCTTCTTTGAGAAGCATGGGTCTGCATGGCCCCACGGCGTCTACGGAAGGGGATGCACGTTTTTCCTTCTTTGAGAAGCATGGGTCTGCATGGCCCCACGGCGTCTACGGAAGGGGATGCACGTTTTTCCTTCTTTGAGAAGCATGGGTCTGCATGGCCCCACGGCGTCTACGGAAGGGGATGCGCGTTTTTATATTTAGTCAAGTTTTGACTAAATATTTTAACATCGAGGGGGAATCGAAACGAGGGTCGTGGTGTATGTGCGTGTGTGTGTGGTGTATGTGTGTCTGTCTGTCTGTCTGTCTGTTTGTCTGTGTGTGTGTGTGTGTGTGTAGAGCGATTCAGACTAAACTACTGGACCGATCTTTATGAAATTTGACATGAGAGTTCCTGGGTATGAAATCCCCGAACGTTTTTTTCATTTTTTTGATAAATGTCTTTGATGACGTCATATCCGCCTTTTCGTGAAAGTTGAGGCGGCACTGTCACGCCCTCATTTTTCAACCAAATTGGTTGAAATTTTGGTCAAGTAATCTTCGACAAAGCCCGGACTTCGGTATTGCATTTCAGCTTGGTGGCTTAAAAACTAATTAATGACTTTGGTCATTAAAAATCTGAAAATTGTAAAAAAAAATAAAAATTTATAAAACGATCCAAATTTACGTTTATCTTATTCTCCATCATTTGCTGATTCCAAAAACATATAAATATGTTATATTCGGATTAAAAACAAGCTCTGAAAATTAAATATATAAAAATTATTATCAAAATTAAATTGTCCAAATCAATTTAAAAACACTTTCATCTTATTCCTTGTCGGTTCCTGATTCCAAAAACATATAGATATGATATGTTTGGATTAAAAACACGCTCAGAAAGTTAAAACGAAGAGAGGTACAGAAAAGCGTGCTATCATTCTTAGCGCAACTACTACCCCGCTCTTCTTGTCAATTTCACTGCCTTTGCCATGAGCGGGGGACTGACGATGCTACGAGTATACGGTCTTGCTGAAAAATGGCATTGCGTTCAGTTTCATTCTGTGAGTTCGACAGCTACTTGACTAAATATTGTATTTTCGCTTTACGCGACTTGTTCCTTCTTTGAGAAGCATGGGTCCGCACGGCCCCACGGCGTCTACGGAAGGGGATGCACGTTTTTCCTTCTTTGAGAAGCATGGGTCTGCATGGCCCCACGGCGTCTACGGAAGGGTATGCACGTTTTTATATTTAGTCAAGTTTTGACTAAATATTTTAACATCGAGGGGGAATCGAAACGAGGGTCGTGGTGTATGTGCGTGTGTGTGTGCGTGTGTGTGTGTGTCTCTGTGTGTGTGTGTGTGTGTAGAGCGATTCAGACTAAACTACTGGACCGATCTTTATGAAATTTGACATGAGAGTTTCTGGGTATGAAATCCCCGAACGTTTTTTTCATTTTTTTGATAAATGTCTTTGATGACGTCATATCCGGCTTTTCGTGAAATTTGAGGCGGCACTGTCACGCCCTCATTTTTCAACCAAATTGGTTGAAATTTTGGTCAAGTAATCTTCGACGAAGCCCGGACTTCGGTATTGCATTTCAGCTTGGTGGCTTAAAAATTAATTAATGACTTTGGTCATTAAAAATCTGAAAATTGTAAAAAAAAATAAAAATTTATAAAACGATCCAAATTTACGTTTATCTTATTTTCCATCATTTGCTCATTCCAAAAACATATAAATATGTTATATTCGGATTAAAAACAAGCTCTGAAAATTAAATATATAAAAATTATTATCAAAATTTTTTTTCGAAATCAATTTAAAAACACTTTTATCTTATTCCTTGTCGGTTCCTGATTCCAAAAATATATAGATATGATATGTTTGGATTAAAAACACGCTCAGAAAGTTAAAACGAAGAGAGGTACAGACAAGCGTGCTATCCTTCTCAGCGCAACGAATACCCCGCTCTTCTTGTCAATTCCACGTGCACTGCCTTTGCCACGGGCGGTGGAGTGACGATGCTACGAGTATACGGTCTTGCTGCGTTGCGTTGCGTTCAGCTTCATTCTGTGAGTTCGACAGCTACTTGACTAAATATTGTATTTTCGCCTTACGCGACTTGTTCCTTCTTTGAGAAGCATGGGTCTGCATGGCCCCACGGCGTCTACGGAAGGGTATGCACGTTTTTATATTTAGTCAAGTTTTGACTAAATATTTTAACATCGAGGGGGAATCGAAACGAGGGTCGTGGTGTATGTGCGTATGTGTGTGCGTGTGTGTGTGTGTGTGTGTGTGTGTGTAGAGCGTTTCAGACTAAACTACTGGACCGATCTTTATGAAATTTGACATGAGAGTTCCTGGGTATGAAATCCCCGAACGTTTTTTTTCATTTTTTTGATAAATGTCTTTGATGACGACAGGAATCCACCTCTCCTTTTTACATTTAGTCAAGTTTTGACTAAATGTTTTAACGTAGAGGGGGGAATCGTGACGAGGGTCATGGTGTATGTGCGTGTGTGTGTCTGTGTGTGTGTGTGTGTGTACAGCGATTCAGACTAAACTACTGGACCGATCTTTATGAAATTTGACATAAGAGTTCCTGGGTATAAAATCCCCATACATTTTTTCATTTTTTTGATAAATGTCTTTGATGACGTCATATCCGGCTTTTCGTGAAAGTTGAGGCGGCACTGTCACGCCCTCATTTTTCAACCAAATTGGTTGAAATTTTGGTCAAGTACTCTTCAACGAAGCCCGGGGTTCGGTATTGCATTTCAGCTTGGTGGCTTAAAAATTAATTAATGACTTTGGTCATTAAAAATCTGAAAATTGTAAAAAAAAATAAAAATTTATAAAACGATCCAAATTTACGTTTATCTTATTCTCCATCATTTGCTGATTCCAAAAACATATAAATATGTTATATTCGGATTAAAAACAAGCTCTGAAAATTAAATATATAAAAATTATTATCAAATTTTTTTTTTCGAAATCAATTTAAAAACACTTTCATCTTATTCCTTGTCGGTTCGTGATTCCAAAAATATATAGATATGATATGTTTGGATTAAAAACACGCTCAGAAAGTTAAAACGAAGAGAGGTACAGAAAAGCGTGTTATCCTTCTCAGCGCAACGAATACCCCGCTCTTCTTGTCAATTCCACGTGCACTGCCTTTGCCACGGGCGGTGGAGTGACGATGCTACGAGTATACGGTCTTGCTGCGTTGCGTTGCGTTCAGTTTCATTCTGTGAGTTCGACAGCTACTTGACTAAATATTGTATTTTCGCCTTACGCGACTTGTTATATTTAGTCAAGTTTTGACTAAATATTTTAACATCGAGGGGGAATCGAAACGAGGGTCGTGGTGTATGTGCGTGTGTGTGTGCGTGTGTGTGTCTGTGTGTGTGTGTGTGTGTGTGTGTAGAGCGATTCAGACTAAACTACTGGACCGATCTTTATGAAATTTGACATGAGAGTTCCTGGGTATGAAATCCCCGAATGTTTTTTTCATTTTTTTGATAAATGTCTTTGATGACGTCACATCCGGCTTTTCGTGAAAGTTGAGGCGGCACTGTCACGCCCTCATTTTTCAACCAAATTGGTTGAAATTTTGGTCAAGTACTCTTCGACGAAGCCCAAGGTTCGGTATTGCATTTCAGCTTGGTGGCTTAAAAATTAATTAATGACTTTGGTCATTAAAAATCTGAAAATTGTAAAAAAAAATAAAAAATTTATAAAACGATCTAAATTTACGTTTATCTTATTCTCCATCATTTGCTGATTCTAAAAACATATAAATATGTTATATTCGGATTAAAAACAAGCTCTGAAAATTAAATATATAAAAATTATTATCAAATTTTTTTTTTCGAAATCAATTTAAAAACACTTTCATCTTATTCCTTGTCGGTTCCTGATTCCAAAAATATATAGATATGATATGTTTGGATTAAAAACACGCTCAGAAAGTTAAAACAAAGATAGGTACAGAAAAGCGTGCTATCCTTCTCAGCGCAACGAATACCCCGCTCTTCTTGTCAATTCCACGTGCACTGCCTTTGCCACGGGCGGTGGAGTGACGATGCTACGAGTATACGGTCTTGCTGCCTTGCGTTGCGTTCAGTTTCATTCTGTGAGTTCGACAGCTACTTGACTAAATATTGTATTTTCGCCTTACGCGACTTGTTACATTTAGTCAAGTTTTGACTAAATGTTTTAACATAGAGGGGGGAATCGAGACGAGGGTCGTGGTGTACGTGTGTGTGTGTGTGTGTGTGTCTGTGTCTGTGTGTCTGTGTGTCTGTCTGTCTGTCTGTGTGTGTGTGTGTGTGTGTGTGTGTGTGTGTGTGTGTGTGTGTGTGTGTAGAGCGATTCAGACTAAACTACTGGACCGATCTTTATGAAATTTGACATGAGAGTTCCTGGGTATGATATCCCCGGACGTTTTTTCATTTTTTCGATAAATACCTTTGATGACGTCATATCCGGCTTTTTGTAAAAGTTGAGGCGGCACTGTCACACCCTCATTTTTCCATTAAATTGATTGAAATTTTGGCAAAGCAATCTTCAACGAAGGCCGGGGTTTGGTATTGCATTTCAGCTTGGTGGCTTAAAAACTAATGAGTGAGTTTGGTCATTAAAAATTGGAAACTTGTAATTAAAATTATTATTTTATTAAACGATCCAAAAACAATTTCATCTTATTCTTCGTCATTTTCTGATTCCAAAAACATATACATATGTTATATTTGGATTAAAAACAAGCTCTGAAAATTAAAAATATAAAAATTATGATCAAAATTAAATTTCCGAAATCGTTTTAAAAACTATTTCATCTTATTCCTTGTCGGTTCCTGATTCCACAAACATATAGATATGATATGTTTGGATTAAAAACACGCTCAGAAAGTTAAAACGAAGAGAGGTACAGTAAAGCGTGCTATGAAGCACAGCGCAATCGTTACCGCGCCAAACAGGCTCGTCACTTTCACTGCCTTTTGCACTAGCGGCGGACTACGTTCAGTTTCATTCTGTGAGTTCCACAGCTTGACTAAATGTAGTAATTTCGCCTTACGCGACTTGTTTCTTCTTTGAGAAGCATGGGTCCGCACGGCCCCACGGCCACGATGTCTTTCGTTTGTAGTCTAAATTTGACCTTTGTTTTTACATTTAGTCAAGTTTTGACTAAATGTTTTAACATAGAGGGGGGAATCGAGACGAGGGTCGTGGTGTATGTGTGTCTGTCTGTCTGTCTGTCTGTCTGTCTGTCTGTCTGTCTGTGTGTGTGTGTAGAGCGATTCAGACTAAACTACTGGACCGATCTTTATGAAATTTGACATGAGAGTTTCTGGATATGATATCCTCAGACGTTTTTTTCATTTTTTTGATAAATGTCTTTGATGACGTCATATTCGGCTTTTCGTGAAAGTTGAGGCGGCACTGTCACGCTCTCATTTTTCAACCAAATTGGTTGAAGTTTTGGTAAAGTAATCTTCGACGAAGGCCGGACTTCGGTATTGCATTTCAGCCTGGTGGCTTAAAAATTAATTAATGACTTTGGTCATTAAAAATCTGAAAATTGTAAAAAAAAAATTTGTTTTTTATAAAACGATTTAAATTTACGTTCATCGTATTTTCCATCATTTTCTCATTCCAAAAACATATAAATATGTTATATTTGGATGAAAAACAAGCTCTGAAAATTAAAAATATAAAATTATGATCAAAATGAAATTATATGTCGGTTCCTGATTCCAAAAACATATAGATATGAGGATTGATAACACGCTCAGAAAGTTAAAACGAAGAGAGGTACAGAAAAGCGTGCTATCCTTCTCAGCGCAACTACTACCCCGCTCTTCTTGTCAATTTCACTGCCTTTGCCATGAGCGGTGGACTGACGATGCTACGAGTATACGGTCTTGCTGCGTTGCATTGCGTTCAGTTTCATTCTGTGAGTTCGACTGTGCTTGACTAAATGTTGTATTTTCGCCTTACGCGACTTGTTAATTACTTTTCGCTGAAATGTAATGATCTTTTAGGACATAAAAGCGTTTTAGGTGTCGGAGGCATTCTTAAAGGCTTATTCAAAAATTCCAACTGGTTTAAGAGATATTTGCAATTAAACACCCTTCTGGGTCCACACGGACCCACGACGACCGGCGAAGGTTAACACACATTGCTTCTTCAACAATTGAAAACCTCGTATTTCAATATTAACAACAACTTGTGAAAATATGATACTACATGTATACCAGATAGTGATCACACAACAAGCCATTTGGAATATTCCCTTTTTATTTTCCCGATGCGAAGAAAAAATATGAACTTAAACTGAAATTACCCTTTCTCTTATTCCATCACGTAAACTGACAAAGTCAAGAAGGAGAGAGAGAAAGGGACAGAGAGAGAAAGGGACAGAGAGAGAGAGAGAGAGAGAGAGAGAGAGAGAGAGAGAGAGAGAGAGAGAGAGAGAGAAGGGGGGGACGGAGAAAGTGGTTCCGAGTGAACGAGAAAACGAGATAGAGTAAGAGAGAGAGAGAGAGAGAGAGAGAGAGAGAGAGAGAGAGAGAGAGAGAGAGAGAGAGAGAGAGAGAGAGAGAGAGAGAGGGGGCGGAGAAAGTGGTTCCGAGTGAACGAGAGAACGAGAGAGAGAGAGAGAGAGAGAGAGAGAGAGAGAGAGAGAGAGAGAGAGAGAGAGAGAGAGAGAGAGAGAGAGAAAGAGAGAGAGTACACATTTCTTAGAATCGAGAAATCCCGATATTAAAAATTCCCTTGGTGAGCAGACTGCGGCGGGTGACCAGGTAATAACAAGTCGCGTAAGGCGAAATTACTACATTTAGTCAAGCTGTGGAACTCACAGAATGAAACTGAACGTAGTCCGCCGCTAGTGCAAAAGGCAGTGAAAGTGACGAGCCTGTTTGGCGCGGCAGCGGTTGCGCTGTGCTTCATAGCACGCTTTACTGTACCTCTCTTCGTTTTAACTTTCTGAGCGTGTTTTTAATCCAAACATATCATATCTATATGTTTTTGGAATCAGGAACCGACAAGGAATAAGATGAAATAGTTTTTGAATCGATTTCGGAAATTAATTTTGATCATAATTTTTATATATTTAATTTTCAGAGCTTGTTTTTAATCCAAATATAACATATTTATATGTTTTTGGAATCAGCAAATGATGGAGAATAAGATGAACGTAAATTTGGATCGTTTTATAATTTTTTTTTTAAATTTTTCAGATTTTTAATGACCAAAGTCATTAATTAATTTTTAAGCCACCACGCTGAAATGCAATACCGAAGTCCGGGCTTTGTCGAACATTACTTGACCAAAATTTCAACCAATTTGGTTGAAAAATGAGGGCGTGACAGTGCCGCCTCAACTTTCACGAAAAGCCGGATATGACGTCATCAAAGACATTTTATCCAAAAAATGAAAAAAAAGTCTGAGGATATCATACCCAGGAACTCTCATGTCAAATGTCATAAAGATCGGTCCAGTAGTTTAGTCTGAATCGCTCTACACACACACACACAGACAGACAGACAGACACACACACACCATGACCCTCGTCTCGATTCCCCCCTCTACGTTAAAACATTTAGTCAAAACTTGACTAAATGTAACAAGTCGCGTAAGGCGAAAATACAATATTTAGTCAAGTAGCTGTCGAACTCACAGAATGAAACTGAACGCAACGCAACGCAGCAAGACCGTATACTCGTAGCATCGTCACTCCACCGCCCGTGGCAAAGGCAGTGCACGTGGAATTGACAAGAAGAGCGGGGTATTCGTTGCGCTGAGAAGGATAGCACGCTTTTCTGTACCTCTCTTCGTTTTAGCTTTCTGAGCGTGTTTTTAATCCAAACATATCATATCTATATATTTTTGGAATCAGGAACCGACAAAGAATAAGATGAAAGTGTTTTTAAATTGATTTCGAAAAAAAAAATTTGATAATAATTTTTATATATTTAATTTTCAGAGCTTGTTTTTAATCCGAATATAACATATTTATATGTTTTTGGAATCAGCAAATGATGGAGAATAAGATAAACGTAAATTTGGATCGTTTTATAAATTTTTATTTTTTTTTACAATTTTCCGATTTTTAATGACCAAAGTCATTAATTAATTTTTAAGCCACCAAGCTGAAATGCAATACCGAACCCCGGGCTTCGTCGAAGAGTACTTGACCAAAATTTCAACCAATTTGGTTGAAAAATGAGGGCGTGACAGTGCCGCCTCAACTTTCACGAAAAGCCGGATATGACGTCATCAAAGACATTTATCAAAAAAATGAAAAAAACGTTCGGGGATTTCGAACCCAGGAACTCTCATGTCAAATTTCATAAAGATCGGTCCAGTAGTTTAGTCTGAATCGCTCTACACACACACACACACACACAGACACACACACGCACACACGCACATACACCACGACCCTCGTTTCGATTCCCCCTCGATGTTAAAATATTTAGTCAAAACTTGACTAAATATAAAAAGGAGAGGTGGATTCCTGTCTGCACTACTTGGCCTCTCTCCTTTACTCCCCCGCTTCTCCTTTACTCCCCCGCTTCTCCTACATACACAATTAATTCCCTGCCAATAATAATTGCACAATGACGCAGTCAATAAAAGGGCTACCCCCTGCAGCTCGCAGTGACAAAAAAGCCAGCTGGCAATGAGCAGCGACAACACGAGAAAGGTTATTCTCCAGAGCTGGGTACCGTTTTGTGACAGTCCTTTAAATAATTAAAACGTATATTAAATTGCAACTAGATTATGTATTCTTTTTAACTTTGCACATGAATACTCCAGTTATATAATAATACCGACTTTCAACAAAAAACAGGGGTCCTGATGTGGCCTATTATGGTCCGCTGGACCCGAAAAGCAATAGCTAACTAACTAACACAAAACATAGTATACATTTTGCTGTTTTCTTTAAATGTCAGAACTTGAATCCATATCACATCCTCTGCTTTTCACGTTACGCAAATGATACGCTTTGAAAAAAACAGTAACTATTTCACATGATGGATTTCACTGTTCAAACGTATAGACAATCAAAATGTGTTAGTGTTTTTAATTCTTTCTATGTAGGCAAAGGATGTGTCTGGAACCTGTAGTTATAATGGAATCAATTTGTATAGTTAAAATGTCCCACTTTAATAAAGAAATTTCTCCTTCGTAACATGGTTTCAACTCGTACACAGTTCTGGAGAATAACCCAGATAAATATTCCCCTGTTTAAGCATGACGATGCAAAAAATGGCTCTGAGATTATTCACCGTCACCAGAGCATCACGTCGAGTTTCCTACAAACAGGATGTGTGATATTACACCGATTTTGGAAAGGTCGGCTTTCAAACTGATGTGTCAGAACTGAAGTCAGGAGAAGCACGTTTATAATGTAAACATCACGGAAACTTCCTTCTTGCCCACAAGATCACATACATAGAATTTTGTTTGTCTGTTTGTTTGTTTGTTTGCTTAACGCCCAGCCGACCACGAAGGGCCATATCAGGGCGGTCATAAATATAATGGTTACCTTACAAAATGAATTACCTTACAATGCGACACTATACTGATATACCAAATGTTAATGTGGTTGTATGTTGAATGCAAAATACGTTAACAAAATATTCCAACTATTGTCAACAGGCACGTGATTGTTAACAAGTTGTATTGTATTGTCTTTTGTCGACAAAAACACAACGAACTGCCTTCAATATCAATCCCGAACGGCCGTTATCAGACTCTGATTGCCCTGGTGCCTGAACTACTTGTTCCTGACCTAAAACACACAAACAAAACAACAACAAAAACAAACAACAAAACATCGTACTCCAGTAGGGAAGATACATAAAATCACTTCCTATTTCGAAAATATTCCAGTTGTTATTGGCATTACCATGAATTTATGAAAGAGTTTCATTTTTACATTTAGTCAAGTAATGACTAAATGTTTTAACATCGACACGGGGAATCGAGACGAGGGTCTATATATAGACAGGCAGATAGACAGACAGAGACAGACAAAGGAATAGGCATAACCACAGAGGCAGACAGAAAGACAGATAAACAGATACTGAGACAGGTATATTTACAGAGAGAGAGAGAGAGAGAGAGAGAGAGAGAGAGAGAGAGAGAGAGAGAGAGAGAGAGAGAGAGAGAGAGAGAGAGAGAGAGAGAGAGAGAGAGAGAGAGAGAGAGAGAGAGAGAGAGAGAGAGACAGAGAGGGGGGAGAGAGAGAGGGGGAGAGAGGGGGGGACTCCTTCCACGCATGATCTGTTATATGAAGCTGCAATGTCCGTATAACTTGAGCTCTACATTAATTGTATTAAACTGATTGGCGTTGTATGCTTACGTCCCATCACAATCCTTCTTACTTGGTGAAACCACGAAAGGAAATTAGCCATATTTCCCTATCCGAGTGGCTCCGCTTTTGACATTGCAAACAAAGCAATCTGACCGCAGTTTTGCGGATGTTGGTTAGACCTTGATCTTCGGATCTTTCTAATAAGAAAGACAATATTCATTTATATAACACTGTTAGAGGTAAAACATAATGTTATGCGAACATTATTTTTAAAGACAGTCATATTACAAGAAATCAGAAAAAAGCGTTTTGTCTGGAAAAAAAAGTGTTTCGACTTACTGTCTTTGCATGTAGACGTTAGTGTTGTTTGCGTGGCACACCTTCAGGAAAACTAACAGGACACTTTGCACAGTGCGTGTGCACGCTCAGAGCTATGGCTGTTGATTGCGTGAACAGTATAAATGAAAAAGATAAGACTGGTTTGACTAGTCGCAAAGTGGTCACGAAGTTATTTCACTGATAACGAATTGAGCAAGGAGTGTTTATGTATGTATGTGTGTGTGTGTGTGTGTGTGTGTGTGTGTGTGTGTGTGTGTGTGTGTGTGTGTTTGTGTGTGTGTGTGTCAGGGCCGGACCAAATGAGTTGTAAGGGGGGGGTTCCTCCTTTTTTGGGGGGGCAAATCAGCGAAGTGGCGAAGCCAGGCGCGCGAACTAGGGGGGTCCGGGGTCATGCTCCCCCAGAAAAATTTTGAAAAACGGTTAAAATCTGTGCAATCTGGTGCATTCTGGGCCTTGTTTTGAGGGTTAAGAACAGCATTTTTTTGGTGCTAAAACTAGTAAAAGTCAAAGCAAGGTACATGCTTTTTCCAGGGGTGGGGTTCCGGAACCCCTGGACCCCCCCCCCCCCCCCTGGGTCCGGCCCTGTGTGTAGGGGAGACCGGGGCAGGTTGATACGCGGGGCAGGTTGATACAACTTCAATATCACAATAATTTCGCTGAATCTGGCCGTTTCTCTTCCGATCCACGTTTTATCAACGTCCGACTTTTACCCTCAACCAAGATTGCGCGGGAAACAACACACGCGTACGCTGGAACCACTCGGTGAGCTGATTTAACAAGCCTGAGTAAAATTTTAACTACCTCTCTTGATCTTTATTGTGGCGCGAATTTCTTGCAGGCAAAGTTGGCAAGCTATTGAGTGTTAGTTAAGAATCTATGAACGCTAATCACACACCGAGAAAATATCTGTCTTTGATGGTGGAGTGTCTATTTGCTATTTTTTGCAGCAACACCCGTTGGGGCAGGTTGATACGGGGCAGGTTGATACATGTATCAACACCGGGATGACGGATTTCTTCACCTGTGACTTTTGCAAATGATCATATAACTCAAGTCACTTCTTATTTTTTGCGTGATATGCACTGTAAAAACTTCTTTTTCTTCTTTTTCGCAACTTAAATATCATTTTATGGTTTACTTCCCATTCATGTTACTTAATGTTTTTGAAAAGTAGGCTACATGCAAATACTCTAGTCATTCAGTTGAAAACTGAAATGGTGCCTCTTGCATTTTGTTTTGTTTCTTCAAAAGCGTTTCCAATTGTGTTTCTAGTATGATAACTGCAGCATAGTTGTTGTTTTTCAGTTATTATTTTGTGTTTGTATCAACCTGCCCCAGACTGTATCGACCTGCCCCACCTTGTGTATCAACCTGCCCCGGTCTGTATCAACCTACCCCGGACATTTTTCTTTTTTAAAAACCGTTTTGTGCCAAGACAAAAGGCTAATGCTCATTTTTTTGTCAGATTTCATGATTTAAAAATGATTAAATTTTGTTTTAAAACCAATCTTGATGTTTTCCTATGGATGTGTTTCGAATGAGAGCCAAATATGATTTTTCTGTATCAACCTGCCCCGGTCTCCCCTATATGTGTGTGTCTGTTTGTGCGTGTGTGTGTTTGTGTGTGTGTGGGTGTGCGTGTGTATGAGTGATTGTATGTGTGTGTGTGTGTGTGTGTGTGTATGTGTGTGGGTGTGTGTTGTGTGTGTATGGGTGTGTCTGGATGTGTGTGCGTGGGTGGTTGTGTGTGTGTGTTTGAGTGTGTGTGTGCGTGTGTCTGTGTGTGTGTGTGTGGGTGTGTATGAATGTGTGTGTGTGTGTGTGTTTGTGTTTGTGTGCGTGCGTGTGTGTATGTATGTGTGGTTAAGTCACGGCTTTATCACAACAACAGATCAACATGACTTGCAAGCTCTTTATTGTACTAATATCGGGACTTCCCGCTGTTAGTCATGGCAGCTTAAGCCGGAGCCAGAGAGAGAGAGAAAGAGAGAGAGAGAGAGAGAGAGAGAGAGAGAGAGAGAGAGAGAGAGAGAGAGAGAGAGAGAGAGAGAGAGGGGAAAGACAGACAGACAGACAGACCGGCTGACAGACAGACAGGCAGACAGAGACAGAGAGACACACATGCAGACAAACAGACAGATAGATAGACAGACATTGGGCCGAGAAGATGCTAGGTAGACAGGCAGATAGACAAGGAGAAACCGACAGAAATAATAGGCGTAGCACACGCACACTAACACACACACACACACACACACACACACACACACACACGCACACACACACACTCACGCGACGACACACAGAGAAATCATCAATGATTACAGTTTATTAGGCATACATATTAAACGGTAAACACAGTATAAACAAGCAGTCCACGCCATACAGCTCTGATTTAGTATTTCATATGAATGGCAACGAAGCATTCGTACTTCAAGAATACAAATAGCCATTTAAATGTGTGATAATGTGTTAAATAAGTGTTTGTTTATCATTATTACTATCGTTACGAATGTGTTCAGAATATATCATGGACACATACCTGTTTCATTAAAGCTACTTTATTGCAGTAAACAAAATGTAATATGTCAGCCATAACGGTGTCTAACTTCGATGTTCAATAATTAATTTTACAAGGAACGGCCTTTTGTATCTTACACTATATCCTTATTTACTACCTTTATCTGAAATAGTTTTGGTTCATGAATTACCTAACGAGACTCTCCCTCGGATGTGATATTAAATGCTTTACATATCTGACCTGAAATCTATTTTAAAACCCAAGAAGTCTACACTTTCAATTAGTAATCATATCGAATCTAGGTTCTCCATCACACAGATTACAATGACAACAGTGGCGATGGAAGCCTCTGACCGCCAGCAATCTGTGTCAACATGTCTTTCGTGAAGTGAAGTGCTTGAATCAAGAACGAAGGACTAGTCCCTTCTCCAAAGGCATAAAACAACAGCAGACTTATCCGAAACGATCCCCTGTACGTCTCAGCCAAAGCTAAGAAACATCTTTCAGTGCATGTCCTGTGATATATCAAGCACATTTCATGATTAAAGTCTGAAGGCACCGTAATGATGAGTCATACTTCATTAAAGTTGAGAACGGTAACCTCCTTTTGTTCCTTTCTTTTTTATCAAAAGGTATCTGGTTAACAGTTTGTACATTCCTGTAAGTCAACTTTCTTTCTTTCTTTCTTTATTTGGTGTTTAACGTCGTTTTCAACCATTCAAGGTTATATCGCGACGGGGAAAGGGGTGAGATGGGATAGGGGAAAGGGGGAAGATGGGATAGAGCCACTTGTCAATTGTTTCTTGTTCACAAAAGCACTAATCAAAAATTTGCTCCAAGGGCTTGCAACGTAGTACAATAAGTTTCCAGTGCAAAGGACTTAACATTTCTTACATACTGCTTGACTAAAATCTTTACAAACATTGACTATATTCTATACAAGAAACACCTAACAAGGGTAACAGGAGAAACATAATCCGTTAGTCGCCTCTTACGACATGCTGGGGAGCATCGGGTAAATTCTTCCCCCTAACCCGCGGGGGGTTCAGTTAAAGCTAAGAAACATCTTTCAGTGCATGTCCTGTGATAAAGTCTGAAGGCACCGTAATGATGAGTCATACTTCATTAAAGTTGAGAACGGTAACCTCCTTTTCTTCCTTTCTTTTCTTTTTTTTATCAAAAGGTATCTGGTTAACAGTTTGTACATTCATGTAAGTCAACAAGACTACAGAGTTACATTACATGAGTCTAAGGACTTGTTGAACTAAGCAAATGACTCCAAACACATCAGATGTAACAGGGATTACTCTTGTTTGACATACGTAAAACACACCATTAACTGTAACACAGACAGATTCCAGTATATTAAGAAAATATCAAACACATCATAACAAGGAGGAAAGAAGCAACACAAACAGACATACAAACAAGCAAAGGGGGGAACCACTCAACGCACAGGACACGAGTGATCAAGGGTTAGCCTAGACTAATAATGAAGGACCCAAATTAGTATGTTTACTTTCCTCAACTCGTCATTGTTTACGACTCAGGATAACTGGTATCACAGCAATAGTATACCGAGCAACAAAAGAAACGCGACATGCACAACATTCTGCAATGTTTGATTGACAAAATCTCAAACAATTTGACCTAGCTGTTGCGTGATTATTTTGATGCTGCGACTGTTTTAATACACGGGACAAGTAGATTTAACGTTAACGAAGTTTTGGAGGTCTCGCTCAGTCAGCCTTCATCGCGCTCTCTGGCCACTGATCGGACACTGGTTGCTTTCAATGATGTTCCTGGTAGTGTCAGCGGCTGAATTGAATCGATGTCGAAGACGTTGTGGCAGGAAATTGCGATCTTGTCCTATTGGGGTAATGCGAATAAATCCACCGGGTTGCATAACTGCAGTGCTTCCAATGTCACCAGAACATTGCAGAAGGTGATAAACTGTTGGAATATCCACGTTAAAAGCACATACCAGCGCTTCTGGATCACCCTCAGCTTTAAATCGACCTGGCATTTTGGTGGTGTCAATCTTGGCATCCTGGCTGTTTCAAAAGTGAGATTGGCAGCAAGCGTGCCATGGTCTCTTTTGATTGCTAATGCATTAGTGAACACATCTCACACATCAGATTTCTCCTGCTCTACTTGCACGTGCTGCGAGCATGCATTATGTGTTTAACGATAAACCTGCTTGCCTCGTGTGTTAAAACAGTCACAGCATCAAAATAATCACACAAAAGTAAGGTCAAACAAGCCTTCATTAATATTTTGTGGCTTAACAATTCTAACTCTATAATTGTTGGAGATTTTGTCAATCAAACAATGACGAATTTTTTAGCGTTTCGGTTATGTACATGCAAACGAAAAATGATGCAAAATCAAGCTAAGGAAGTAAATAAATCAACATTTTCCTATTACAGAGTAAATCTATTACATCATAGTACAAATACAAGTCCAACATTAGAAAAACACCACAAAGATCATCATTCAAAGGTAACAAGAAAACAAATATAATGCAGTTATTACAAAACCCACTATTTTACAATAAATTCAATCCATGAAACAACATCAACACAAAACATTATCCGGTTCAGTACATCATCCATCACACGACGAAGAAGCAAAGCAAACAAAAGCATCACGTGCCAAACTCAGGATTCCGAATTCATCATTACCATAGCAGGGGGACAACCTCATTTGTATACTTGGGCCATGCCAGAAACAGCCTTGTAAATACACACAAACACTGGTGACATTATTGTTGTGGCTGAGTTGGTGTAGGAGGCAGGTCCCGTGGCACGAAAGTCGTGTAACATTATACTCTGGATATGCATTGCTGTTACAACAGAGTATACCGTTACCACACAATTCAACACTTTGCACATTGTTGGAATGCCAATGACAGCCTTGAATGTCATCATAATAGCAGAGAAATCCAGGCACATCGTCAGTATTACACAGAAGGTGCATAGTCATTGTAGCATTGACAAATCATCACTGCAGCAGAGGGAGTTTAGTCCTTGTTTATACAGCAGATATGACACAAGTTGACTTGCGCTAAGAAAGTCTGGCACATCATGACTGAAAATACAAACGGCATTAACACTAGCATTATCCTACACACGTGAAGCACAACGAGCACAACATTTTGTTCTCTCCGAGAAACAAGGAATACACTGAAATATGTTGACATGTTGATATAAACAAGAATGGGAATAAAAGGTAAACTGCATGAAGCTAGACCCGGTCACACTTTCACTGAAACAACAACAACGGTCAACTGTAACACCTCATATAAGTCGAACTTGGCACTTCATTCGTGTAATTACAGAGGCTAGATAACAAGATGACATTGACTGTACAGCAAACCTGGTAATCACAACAGCATCAGACACAAAAAGTAAACACTGCACAATATGTTACAGAGTAGACACACATCGAACAATCCTTGACCAGGTAGTTTAACAGAACAATAACTTGTAAAGAAAAAGCAGTACACATTAACCTTCACCGGTCACGCTTTGGAATACACAGTCCAGATGATGTGGGTCGTGTATGACCCATATTTTTCAAAGAAAGATTCAACGTAAAAAATACGGGTCGTACACAACCCACGCCATCCTAATAGGGATAACAACGTACCATTTCTTACGTAATTCCATGTGGGTCGTCCACGACATACATCATCCGGACTGTGTAGTTCAAATTACGTCATCGTTTATTTGTTTATTTACAATAATAATCTTTTAAAAGTTGGGCAATTATGGTGATTAGAGATCACATAAAGTCTCAATCAAAAACTCAGTGCATCGTCATTACACACAGAAAACTGAGAACAGCCCGGTACATCGTCATTACACAAAGCAAACATAGAACAACCCAGTGCATCGTCATTACACAAAGCAAGCATAGAACAACCCAGTACATCGTCATTACACAAAGCAAACATAGAACAACCCAGTACATTGTCATTACGCGAAGCAAACAGAGAACAACCCAGTACATCGTCATTACACAAAACAAACAGAGAACAAACAAGTACATCGTCATTACGCAAAGCAAACAGAAAACAACACAGTGCATCGTCATTACACAAAGCAAACAAACATAAAACAACTAAGTACATCATCATTACACAAAGCAAACAAAAAACAACTCAGCACATCGTCATTGCAGAAAGCAAACAGAGAACAATCCAGTACATCGTCATTACCCAAAGCAGATAGAGAACAACTCAGTACATCGTCATTACCCAAAGCAGATAGAGAACAACTCAGTACATCGTCATTACACAAAGAAGATAGATGACAACTAAGTACATGGTCATTTGAAACGTGTGCGATGTATTGCGGCATCAGACACAAAAAGTAAACACTGCACAACATGTTACAACTAAGCAAGTCCGAAATGTTTTGAAATCAACACGAGAAAAACACTACACCAATCTACATTCAAAGGTAACAAGAAAACAAATCTAATGCAGTTATATACATAAATTAAAAAACACACACACACACACACTATTTTACAATAAATTCAATCCATAAAACAACAGCAACACAAAACATTATCCGGTTCAGTACATCATCCATTACACGACAAAGAAGCAAAGCAAACATAAGCATCACGTGCCGAACTCAGGATTCCAAATTCATCATTACCATGGACAACCTCACTTGTATACTTGGGCCATACCAAAAACAGCCTTGTAAATACACACAAACACTTGTGACGTAATTATTGTGGCTAAGTAGGTGTAGGAGATAGGTCCCGTGGCACGAAAGTCGTGTAACATTATACTCTGGATACATATACATTGCTGTTACAACAGAGTATACCGTTACCACACAATTCAACACTTTGCACATTGTTGGAATGCCAATGACAGCTTTGAATGCCATCATAATAGGCTCCAAGCCAGCTAGGCCTACCGTGCACCCCCCTCAGGATCCAGCTTCATTAGGCTAGAGATATTCATTGGGGTCTACTGAACACGTTTTGACAAGTTCGCCACGAAAAAACTCATTCCCACTACTACTTATGTCCCTTTGTTTAAGGGTACCCTCTCGAACGCTAAATTTATCTGTGCAATCACAACAATGCACAGCTGCAATGAATGAACAGAGAACCACTTTTTTGAAATCAAAACAGTTAAGTTGATCATTAATCTAATAATCTTGTACAAAATACATATTACAGTGTTCAATGTTTGATAGGTTGGCTGTAGTGATGCTTGATAAGCGCGAACCGTCATTTTCACAGTGCGCAAAGCTTGTCAACTTTGATGAGTAAAAGGTTTCAACAAATTTGGGTTTTCTGTTTCATTTTTTAGAAACTACAATGCCTTTGGATAATTTCAAGCCCCATTTGGAATTCCTGAGAGGATTTGTTGCGACACCAGATGAGATATTTCTCCCCTACCCCCTAAACGTGATATTTTAGGAAAATGTCAAAAAACATTTTTCATCAAATATTCATTATAACTTCTCACTGTTTTCCAATCAAAGGACAAAAGTAATCACATTGACGACTAAAATAGTTCCTTTGTTCATCTTTTAATAGAATTACAACATTATTATAATCTTCTCAAGACTGACATGTAAAACATAAAACAAAATGTTCAGATATAGACATCTATTCTAACTGTCCCTTACATATAATGCTCTTGCTTCTTAGTTTCCATGATTAAAGGTAGATTAACATAAGAAAGACAATCTAAGAACTAATGTTTCTTTATGTAAGTGCAGAATGTTTGCTCATAAATGCAAATGTCATGAATCAATTTCAGCTTTATAGAAATAACATAAAAAAGTCATTGCAAAGAACTATGTCAACTTTTTCTTTCAAACACACACACACACACACACACACACACACACACACACACACAAACACACATACACATACACACACACACACACACACACACACACACATGCACATGCACAATCAATCTTAGACTGTTTTTGGAGCAAGAAAGTCAAGTTCACAGGACAAGTTCGTCCGATTCACAGTCAGATTCAGATTGAAGTGAATCGTCCAGTCCATTAAGGAACAGTGGTGCCTCCCCCCCCCCCCCCCCCTCTCTCCTTCCTCGTTGACCTCATTTAGCAGGCTATCAATAACTGTCAGTGAGAGAACCAACTCGTCATTTTCTTCAGTCCACATAGGCTCAAGGATTCCATTCTAACTGTCCCTTACATATAATGCTCTTGCTTCATAGTTTCCATATTACAGATAGATTAACACAAGAAAGACAATCAAAGAAATAATGTTTCTTCATTGTAAGTGCAGAATGTTTGCTCATAAATGCACATTTCTTATGAATCAATTTCAGCTTGATAGAAATTGGGGGCCCGGTAGCTCAGTTGGTAGAGCACTGGACTTGTGATCGAAAGGTCGCGGGTTCGAATTCGGGCCGGGACGGACACGGGTCAACTTTATGTGCAGACCCAGAGACGGAAGCCATGTCCCACCCCCGTGTCATCACAATGGCACGTAAAAGACCTTGGTCATTCTGCCATAAGTGCAGGTGGCTGAATACACCTAAACACGCAGACACCTGGGTAGCGCGACTCCGTTGCTGCTAGCTTTCCACTGGGAGGAAGCGACCCGAATTTCCCAGCGATGGGACAATAAAGTAATGAAAATGAAAAAAAAAAAAAATAAAAAAATAACATGAACAAGTCATTGCACAGAATTTCAAAGAACAGTGGTGCCTCTTCATCCTTCTCTCCTTCCTTGTGAACTTCATTCTTCTTCTTCTTCTTCTTCTTCTTCGTTCGTGGGCTGAAACTCCCACGTACACTCGTGTTTTTGCACGAGTGGAATTTTACGTGTATGACCGTTTTTACCCCGCCATTTAGGCAGCCATACGCCGCTTTCGGAGGAAGCATGCTGGGTATTTTCGTGTTTCTATAACCCACCGAACTCTGACATGGATTACAGGATCTTTTACGTGCGCACTTGGTCTTGTGCTTGCGTGTACACACGAAGGGGGATAAGTCACTAGCAGGTCTGCACATAAGTTGACCTGGGAGATCGGAAAAATCTCCACACTTAACCCACCAGGCGGCCGCGGCCGGGATTCGAACCCTCAACCTTCCGATTAGGCCGGAGGCCGACGTCTTACCACCACGCCACAGCGCCCGTCAATGAACTTCATTGAGCAGGCTATCAATAATTGTCTGTGAGGGAACCAACTCTTCATTTTCTTCAGTCCAAAGAGGCTCAAGGATTCCATTGTTCAGCATCCTTCCATGACCATGAGTGGTGTTGGGAACCTGTGGGAGTGGCAGGTGAGCGCGCTCCCAGGTGGCTGTCTGGTAGTTGGCCATTCTTGCATGTTATTTGAGGCTTTTGTGGCAATGTGATTTCTCCTAGCCGGCCAGCATAATGCAAGAGAATGAAGAACACGTCGCTCTCTAGGCTCTTTATTTGATCGTCTTTTGATCAACAAATGAGGGTATGACAGTGCCGCCTCAACTTTCACAAAAAGCCGGATATTGTTTTGAGTGGAAACCAGTGATGCCCCCCCAGCTGAGTCAAGCTGCTTCTGCGGAAATGTGGCGAGGTCAATGTTCAGATCCGCTCGAATGCCTCCACCCGAGTCACGTTTCTCCACCACCATCTGGTGGCGTACTGCATCGACACTGTGACACCGTAGATTGAGCATTTGAACTACAGCACATCCAGCAGCTCTTTCTTCATCTCCCATGATTCACCCATTCTTCTGAACGTTTTCACAAACTTGGGTTTCTGCTGCAGGATTTTGACCGGATACCTTTCCATTTTCATAGAAGGCGCTGACTGAGTCACAGCCAGTAAAGGCGAAGAGAGAAAGCAAGACAGAACAGTGAGGTCGCGTTAGTTCTTCTGCAAGGGTAGCAATGTTGAGCATTTCCTATTTGCTTTTCACGTGTCAAAGAACCATGTGATTTCTCCTTGCTGGCCAGCCTAATGCAAGAGAATGAAGAACACGTCGCTGTCTGGGCTCTTTATTTGATGGTCTTGTATCCTTTGTGAAGGCTCTGGTACCAACAAGTTTTCGACAGATCTGCTTGCAAGTCTTTGAGTTCTTGCAAAGACAACAGATTTCGTCTTGAGCAGAGATGAGGGGTTCTAGTGAGAGAACAAAATCTTTCTGGAGACAGCCTTCTTGTCAAATGACGAAAAGAAGTCGCAATTCATAAAATTTCTGTTGGAGGTTTGGAGCAGGGACGCCATGGCAGACAAATTCAAAAGAAGGAATGTTGTTCTGGTCAGCTGACGTCATCTGGTGGCATCAAGACAAAAAGGGAACTACTAAATGATCTGACATCCAGCCAAGAAAAAACGGACTCAAGAATCATCGTGTACTGTCAGTATGGCCTTCAAAAAGGCTACAAGACCATCAAAGTAAAAAGCCCAGACAGCGATGTGTTCTTCGTTCTCTTGCATTATGCTGGCCGGTAAGGATAAATCACATTGCTCTTTGACACGGGCAAAGCAAATAGGAAACGTTTGCTCAACATCGCTGCCCTTGCAGAAGAACTCCCGCGACTTCACTGTTCTGTCTTGCTTTCTCTCTTCGTCTTCACTTGCTGTGACTCAGTCAGCGCCTTCTATGCCACAAAAGCCTCAAACAACATCCAAGAAGGGCCAACAACCAGACAACCACATGGAAGCGCGCTCACCTGCTACTCCCAGAGATTCCAAACCCCACTGATGGTCATGGAAGGATGCTGAACAATGGAATCCTTGAGCCTCTTTGGACTGAAGAAAATGAAGAGTTGGTTCTCTCACAGACAATTATTGATAGCCTGCTCACTGAGGTTCACGAGAATGGAGAGAAGGAGAAGGAGGCACCACTGTTCCTAAATGGACTGGACGATTCACTTGAATCTGAATCTGACTGTGAATCGGACGAACTTGTCCTGTGAACTTGACTTTCTTGCTCCAAAAACAGTCTAAGATGTGTGTGTGTGTGTGTGTGTGTGTGTGTGTGTGTGTGTGTGTGTGTGAGTGTGTGTGTGTGCGTGCGTGCGTGCGTGTGGGTGGTTTTTTTTAAAGAAAAGTTGACAGATATCTTTGCAATGACTTTTTCATGTTATTACTATAAAGCTGAAATTGATTCATAAGACATTTGCATTTATGAGCAAACATTCTGCACTTACATGAAGAACCATTAGTTCTTAGATTGTTTTTCTTATGTTAATCTACCTTGAATATAGAAACTATGAAACAAGAGCACTATATTTAAGCGACAGTTAGAATAGATGTCTATATCTGAACATTTTGTTTTATTTTTTACATTTCAGTCTTGAGAAGAGAATAATAATGTTGTAGTTCTGTTAAAAGATAAACAAATGAACTGTTTTGGTCGTCAATGTGATTACTTTTGTTATTTGATTGGAAAACAGTGAGAAGTTATAATGAATATTTGATAAAAAATGTTTTTTGACATTTTCCTAAAATTTCACGTTTAGGGGGTAGGGGAGAAATATCTCATCTGGTGTCGCAACAAATCCTCTCAGGAATTCCAAATGGGGCTTGAAATTATCCCAAGGCATTGTAGTTTCTAAAAAATGAAACAGAAAACCCAAATTTGTTGAAACCTTTTACTCATCAAAGTTGACAAGCTTTGCGCACTGTGAAAATGACGGTTCGCGACTATCAAGCATCACTACAGCCAACCTATCAAACATTGAACACTGTAATAGGTATTTTGTACAAGATTAATGATCAACTTAACTGTTTTGATTTCAAAAAAGTGGTTCTCTGTTCATTCATTGCAGCTGTGCATTGTTGTGATTGCACAGATACATTTAGCGTTCGAGGGGGTACCCTTAAACAAAGGGGCATAAGTAGTAGTGGGAATGAGTTTTTTCGTGGCGAACTTGTTAAAACGTGTTCAGTAGACCCCAATGAATATCTCTAGCCTAATGAAGCTGGATCCTGAGGGGGGTGCACAGTAGGCCTAGCTGGCTTGGAGCCTAAATAGCAGAGAAATCCAGGCACATCGTCAGTATTACACAGAAGTTGCAATGTCATTGTAGCGTTGACAAATCATCACTGCAGCAGAGGGAGTTTAGTCCTTGTTTTTCTACAGCAGACATCATACAAGTTGACTTGCGCTAAGAATGTCTGGCACATCATGACTGAAAATACAAACGGCATTAACATTAGCATTATCCTACACACGTGAAGCACAACGAGCACAGCATTTTGTTCTCTCCGAGAAACAAGGAATACACTGAAATATTTCGACATGTTGATATAAACAAGAATGGGAATAAAAGGTAAACTGCATGAAGCTAGACCCGGTCACACTTTCACTGAAACCACAACAACAACGGTCAACCGTAACACCTAATATAAGTCGAACTTGGCACTTCATTTGTGTAATTACAGAGGCTAGATAACAAGATGACATTGACTGTACAGCAAACCTGGCAATCACAACAATAAATTGCAAAGAAAAATCAGTACACATTAACCTTCACCGGATCACGCTTGAAAATACACAGTCCGAATGATGTGGGTCGTGTACGACCCATACTTTTCAACAAGAAGGGCAAAGCCCATACGACTCACATGCTTGACCTTGACCTTTACATGACCTTGGCCTTCAGGGTCAAGGTCAAATAACTAAACCTAGCAATGACATCATACACTAAGAACTGCTTTACACATTTTTCCTACCAAAATACATGTGACCTAAGGTCAAGGTCATCTAAGGTCATGCAACACAAAGCTGTTAATTCAAGACATAGGAAGTACAATGGTGCTTATTGGCTCTTTCTACCATGAGATATGGTCACTTTTAGTGGTTCACTACCTTATTTTGGTCACATTTCATAAGAGTCAAAGTGACCTTGACCTTGATCATATGTGACCAAATGTGTCTCATGATGAAAGCATAACATGTGCCCCACATAATTGTTAAGTTTGAAACAGTTATCTTCCATAGTTTAGGGTCAAGGTCACTTCAAAATATGTATACAATCCAACTTTGAAGAGCTCCTGTGACCTTGACCTTGAAGCAAGGTAAACCAAACTGGTATCAAAAGATGGGGCTTACTTTGCCCTATATATCATATATAGGGGAGGTATTGAATCTCAAAAACTTGAGAGAAAATGGGAAAAATGTGAAAAATAGCTGTTTTTAGGCAACATTTATGGCCCCTGCGACCTTGACCTTGAAGCAAGGTCAAGATGCTATGTATGTTTTTTGGGGCCTTGTCATCATACCCCATCTTGCCAAATTTGGTACTGATAGACTGAATTGTGTCCAAGAAATATCCAACGTTAAAGTTTTCCGGACGTCCGGACGGACGGACGACTCGGGTGAGTACATAGACTCACTTTTGCTTCGCATGTGAGTCAAAAAAGCATTCCACGTAAAAAGTACGGGTCGTACACGACTCATGCCATCCAAATAGTGATACACATTGTGCCCCCTCCTTGCAGAGTATGAGTCGTACACAACCCACGCCATCCTAAATAAGGATAAACAACGTACACTTTCTTACCTAATTCCAAACATACACAAGTAGTGAGTGATTATGACATTAGTGGCAAACAAACATTGCAGTGATAAACATGTTTTAATGTTGCATTGGACACCTAGCTGTTACCCTTTTATTATAACAGGAATGAACATGGTCAATCGGGAATATAGCCACACAGACAACAAGAATCATATCATACATACACATCATTGTAATACATTGTAATAGTAAAAGAAACAATGACTATGAATCTTGACTACTGTCTCTGTGCATTACAAATATCTAGTTCAAGTTTATCAAGACTGTACAGAATAAAACAAGCAATGACATCTAACAAACAGAGAAACACAACACTTTGAAGCATAAAATAAGCAACGACATCTAACAAACAGAGAAACACAACACTTTAAAGCATAAAACAAGCAATGACATCTAACAAACAAAGAAACACAACACTTTAAAGTATAAAACAAGCAACGACATCTAACAAACAAAGAAACACAACACTTTAAAGCATTAAACAAGCAACGACATCTAACAAACAGAGAAACACAACACTTTAAAGCATAAAACAAGCAACGACATCTAACAAAGAAATACGACACTTTAAAGCATTAAACAAGCAACGACATCTAACAAACAGAGAAACACAACACTTTAAAGCATAAAACAAGCAACGACATCTAACAAACAAAGAAACACAACACTTTAAAGCATAAAACAAGCAACGACATCTAACAAACAAAGAAACACAATGTATCATAACACAATGACACGTTAATGCAATCAACAGCAGGTCCAACGAATAATTATCAGAGTGAATTGTTCATTCATTTAAAGCAGACAGCATTTTCATCCTTTTCTACAAACACGATACCACACAGTATTGTTGAACAGGGATGATTCAGTGATGACAAGAGAACGTGTAACGTTGATGTTGAAATACAAGCACAATGAAAAAATTACGACACGCCATAAAGAAAACAATCAGATACACCATTACTAAACAAGAACTATACATGCCACAAAGGCAACAGCTCTTAAATAATTTGATATGGAGAACACATTTCACAGCAACAACATTTCATACTAACGGCAATAGAGTTGGGATAAAACATGATTAGCAACATTTGGAAATAAACAGCCTGGAATACCAATATAGGTTCAAGTTCTACACATAATACACGTAAATTTGTCATTAGGAAAAAAATCATATTGATGGTATTGGTAAATTGTAGAACTTAATACTAATGCAATATGTTACATCATGGTGGTTGATGGGTCAAAAACAATAAGGTTGCAGTATTGTGTATATAAAGCCAGTCATGTCATACCTGTATATAGCTATTCTGATGGACACGTGGGGGAATTCGGGGGCTGTGATTGGATGGTCTCTTCCGATCATCAAAGCATAATGCTACGGAAGTCGGCCATTTTTGCCAATATCCAAAAGCATATTGGCAATAACAAAGACGCATGGTTCCGGTTTACCCATCTGTACCACACGATGTTTCAATCGACAACAGCTAGCATACACTGACAACTTGAAATTCTTCTCGGGAATGTTTTTCAGCTTTACAAATGTCGATAGCATACCCTTTTCTGCTAACTTCCCGATAAAACAGGACTAAACTAATTATTTTCTGTCCCTAAACACCACAAAATGCCCAAAGTCGAAAGATGTAGTACAAACAGGGGAGTAAAACGGAACAGCCGTTTTTGTGTGCCTGTGTGAGCTCACAGTTGCCGACTGACACAAACTTTCGCATTCGGCTTTTCTTATCTCGTAACTCCACACTAAATACCCCACTTCCCCTCTGAAGTATTGATGTACAACCCATGGCACTAACATTCATGTAGTCGTTTATAACTGAGGTTGACAAATTCGCTTCATGACGAGACAAGTATAAATGCCATTCACCCAAACTGAAAACTTCGCTGCCGTCTGCTCGCGTTGTACGGATTAGCTGTTCTCTTCTCCTCCCCTTGTTGCATCCTAGTTCTTCAGTTGTTTCTAGTTTTCCGTTGATGTTGTGTTTTGGTCTTCTTCATAAGTAGTCTTGTTCAAAATTAAAAAAAACTCAAACTTCTTTTTGTTGTATACGAATGAACTAATAAAAAGCTGTTTAACAGCTGTGTTGTCAAATCGAGTTTTTTTCCAAAGTCAGTGTGGCGCCTGCGCAAAACTAATGCGCATAAGAAACGGCGTCTGCTATCAAAACCTGAGATCAACGCATCGACGCAAAAACTGTCATTTTGTAAGTTTGGAACAACAAATCAAGGTCAGAACAGCTATATAATCGCTATTGTATTTTCAGCGTTGCAATAGGGTCCCATATTTAGACTCGAACAAGTATAATGCGACTCGTCTTCGACTCGTCGGCATTATACTTGTCTCGTCTAAATATCGGACCCTATTGCTACGCTGAAAACACAATAGCTGTTAATATTGGGAAAACCCAAAAGACTGCCACACAAAATATCCTAAACAGAAAAAAGGCAATAGAGTTTTACATTGTATATGCAAGAGATACAAGCATCGTCCTAAACTAAGGTTCAAACCAAGTTTGCATGAATTGTCTTCGATCTGTATCATTATTGTGACAGAATAAAAGCAGTTAGCTCCTACATCTTACACAACATATATCTTTACATCATGAATGTTAAAGGATAAAAGCAGTTAGCTCCTTCACACAACATCTACATCATGACTGCTGCACAATGAAAGCAAATCAAGAACACCATCTTATGCCTAAAGCATATATGCAAATGATCTCTACATTGGGTGCAAACAAGGGACGTATTTCACGTGATAAGCATGTGCAGCGTGACTGGTATGCAAACCAAGGGCAGCATTTTCTTTACCTCACAGACCTATACCCCACTATTGCTGGTGTGTCAGAAATATTCAACAGCCACACTTCAAACCCCACAGCTCAGTACATCATCTATATATATATATATACGACTTGTGTCTGTGTGTGTGTGTGTGTGTGTGTGTGTGTGTGTGTGTGTGTGTGTGTGTATGTGTGTGTTTGATCGCCATGCACGGCCAAAGTTCTCGATGGATCTGCTTCAAATTTGGTGTCCATATTCAGATACACCCTGCACAAAATCTGGTCGATGAGATATTTCAACACGTGCTCTCAGCGCGCAGCGCTGAACCGATTTTGGTTCCACCTGAGCTACCCGGGCCCCCATACCGACACACCAAAGCCAAAGTTCTCGGTGGATCTTTTTCAAATTTGGACACCGTATTCAGCTACACCCCGGACACAATATCATCGATGAGATATTTCAACACGTGCTCTCAGCGCGCAGCGCTGAACCGATTTTGGTTTTTGTGTTCATTTCACCATTACAAGTAACTCTTCCTTATCTTCTCCAGTGTTTTGCGTTTATCTCCCTTCCTTCGTGTGGCTTCAATCCATATTCCCGTTTCTAAGTTACTATTTTTAGAATGTCACTGCTCTGTCCAGAACGCTTCCCTTGCACCCGTAAGTTGTTCTTACTGTCAAAGTGAAAAGGTCGAATCAATTTATAGCCACGCGAAAAATACACTCTCACCTATCTCTATATATTTATAGATATAGATATACATATATATATATACGGCTTCTCTGTGTGTGTGTGTGTTTGTGTGTGTGTGTGGGCAAAAACCTGTGTATTGTAGAGTTCTGTTTGTGATGTGGTCTAGCGGCTTTTGTCTGTCTGTATGTTCTGGCATTTGAGAAGCCACAACAGATAATATAGGGCTAAGAAATAAGCTCTAAAATTCTCAATCCCGTTTGACAGGACTTCGCCTGCAAAGGTGATTGTGATGAACCGCCACGCTGTCTGTCTCTGTCTCGCGATTCACCCCGGCAAAGCCGGGTATTCCTCTAGCCGCGATTATCTCCCTTCCTCCGTGTGGCAATGCCAGGTCCCAGGCGCAGCCTGGTATTCGGCTCTACTTCTTCCCGGTGAAGCCGGTACCCGGCGAAGCGGGTAATCATCTAGTGATTATATATATACAATAGTCAACAGCTGACGTCATCATTTGACACACTATATATAGCTATAGGTTGAAGTTTCGGATCAAGCTTAATACACTGGGTCATTTTATGACAAACATATTTGAACATAACTATTTAAAACAACACAAAATCTAAGGCAACAGCAGCAGTTTTGTCTCAGAGAATCCGTACATCATCATTGTTCATTAACACAATCAAACCAAGGAAATTTGCTATTGCCATTGAAAAGACGTGTACATAATAATTTGTACATGATCAGAACCAACCCAAGACAGTACACCATACAAGTACATACCTAAGGCATAACTATGAGGAGAAATCAATGTAAACAAACTGTGGGCAATTCATAGAGAACTATGTACGCTGGAATTGGGACAAACAAGACATAACACAGGCTTCAAGTCGGTATCTTACATGGTACAAATCCATATACGAATGCCTTGCAGGCGTATTACGAACGTTGCGAGTGGCCCTGCGAGTGTTGCGAGTGCTTGCAAACATTTTACGAATAAAGCGACTATGCAATTCACATTGTTCGTAATACTGCTCTTACACTGTGCGAATTTCCCTTGCAAATCGAATAGAATTCGCCAATAATTCGTAATGATCGGGACATGGTCGCAAGACATTCGTAAATGTTCCTAACCATTCGCCCCCATTCGTCTCTTGTTGCGAATATAAGCAACATGCTTCTAATATTCGCAAGGAAGGCATATTCGTAAGCCTTTCCTAATCATCGTAAAGGTAGGTATTCGTAGCGCTCGCAAGGCATTCGCAATGATCGGTAGACATTCGCAAGCACTCGCAACCATTCTTAAGACATTCGCAAGAAATGTGTATATGAAAAGGTTATATTAGGCCCAAACAAAGAGAAGAATGGACAGGTACAATATTGGCCATTCGAAGCCTTACGAATCCTTGCGAATGTCTTACGAATGGTAGCGAGTGCTTGCGAATGTCTACCGATCATTGCGAATGCATACGAATCCATATCATATTTATTATATTCGCAAGGATATTCGGCACAGTGTAAGACAGGCATAACGAATGTTTGCGAATGCCTTGCGAGCGTTATGAATACATTGCGATGTTTACGAATGTTTGCAAGGATATTCGGCACAGTGTAAGACAGGCATAACGAATGTTTGCGAATGCCTTGCGAGCGTTATGAATCCATTGCGATGTTTACGAATGTTTGCAAGGATATTCGGCACAACGTAAGACAGGCATAACGAATGGTTGCGAATGCTTTGCGAGCGTGACGAATACATTGCGATGATTACAAATGTCTTGCGAATACTTACGAGTACGTTGGGAACAAGTTAAAAATATGACTTTCTTGTGAATATTAGGAACATGTTGCAATGTTCGAAACAAGAGACGAATGGTAGCAAATGGTTAAGAACATTTACGAATGTCTTGCGACCATGTCCCGATCATTACGAATTATTGGAAAATGCTATTCGCAAGGGCAATTCGGCACAGTGCAAGAGTAGTTTTACTGACATAAAGACCAAATGATATTATTGTAACACGTGATAGAAATAGATCCGGATATACTTGAAACTGTAATGCTAAAACACCGGTCTAACAACCTACTGTCACAGACATATAACTCGGAACATGATGTCAGTGACGAAGACGCACTGCATCAACAAATACATGTCCTACAAACAGAACTGGCTACATGCATGCTGAAACAAATGGTTCATCGTCCACATGTAATGAACATATGAGTGTGCTCATTCTGACAGTCGTATAGGCAAAATGATTCAAGAGGAAAATATTACACACATAAATCCCAGTATCTCACCTATTTAAATACACAATGATGCTATAACTATGCATATGAGCAATTATATACAACCGGGAACACTATATATTTCTGACATAAAGAACAGTTTGCCAAATCTGCATGACATACATAAAACTCATTACACAAAACCTGTAACAAAGATCAAAGTCAGCTGCAGCAATAAGTCAATCAGATAGATCTATGTACAGCAACGCAGATCACAATGGTTCAACATCTACAATGATTATAAGTATGTGATACAGATACACACAAGACATGATTACCACAAAACTGAAACAAAGACAAAGTGAGAGAAAAATGGTGTGTACTTCGTTGTAATACAAAGAGATCAAGTCCACTTTCAAAAGAACAGAGGCAGCAATGATTGATAGGGGCATAGCAAGCAGTACGAACCAGACGTATTTAAATGCACCATTTATGAACAAGAGAAAGTTAACTAGTAAAGAGCTTGTGTTCATGATGAAATAATTGTAACTCAACATAAAACAATGAAAGAGCAGCAACCACACTATTTACGAAATGCAATCAAGTCCATCGTTATTAATACCAAGAACACGGGTTACATATTTTTGAAGAGGGTATAGGTGATTTCCTCAAACGAACAAAGATATTCATACAAAACAAATGTGTGCACAAAAAAGAGCGAATCAAACTATTGCAGGAAAGACACAAATACACATGTGTCCTAGAATACACATTTTATGATCACAAATCCTACACAGACATTGTAAATCAGCATAAGGATTTCACATAGGACACAGTCACACCCACACAACTTTTACCTGGAGATATCGACATGTATGGCAGAACTACACTACTTTAACAACAGAGAAGTGAACATCTTGACTTTGTCACCAGAAATATGCACCACGCGCAATACGTCACACACATCGAAATATTATGGTTTATATAGAAAAGATCATAAAACAAACAAAAATCAAGAAGAACTATCCATGCAGGGAGACACCTGAACAGATACATGCAACTAGAAAACTTACACGTCACAATCATTACAAACAACTAATAGATAAGCATTATGAGTATAGAGGCATCCTATGTACAGGCACTAACTACAACAACTTTAAACTACACTGCAGTGTCACACCACTGCAATATGTGACCCGGCAGCTTTTCAGTTTGGGCAAAATAAGTTCATAACCTAGCTCATGTGGACTAATATTATCAGCAAGTACTAATCTCACATTACCTACATGTGTTCATCATCCATCGTATAGCCCTCCATATAGAGTGTTCTATTCGGACAACGACCTTTCCGACACAGCATGCATTCTTTCTGTTGCATTAACTGGGTTTCTTTAGCACAGACACATGTGTGTCTTACAGCAGTTTCTTGAAAAGGGCAGAAGCAGGATGATCCGTGGTCAAGCTCCGTTTGAGGTTCATAGGTCAGGATACCGAGGATCTGTAAGATCAGTGAACATCACATACTTCTTCATCATATGCGACAACGGGAGCTGTGCAATATCCCCCTGACGTGTCTTGCTGAGTGTGAGGCTTCGTGAGATCACCAGGCGACACTCGGACATCAGGCTGCGAGGCGTGTTCCATATCCGGTTCAAGTAATTGGCTGACTTCTTTACTAACTTTGTGTCTAAGTCATAGTCGATATCTTCATAGTCATCGCTGCGGTTCCAAATCGAAATCATAGTTTCGTGGAATTCCTGTCTCATCCATGACTCATGGTCTGTCATATCAGCAAGTCGTCTGTTTAACAGAAACAACTGACGGTTAGAACACACTCCTGATTCATACAACATCTTTGTCACGGCAGGCAGACCTCGCATCGCGGTCAGCACCAAGGGGGATTTTAACAGTTTCTGTTCTGTTTCTGTGGGTATATCTATGGCATCGTGATCAGCATCTGCAATAAGTGCAGTATCCGTGATGTGTGGTTGGTGTGTATTGAAGCCAAGGTGGATGCACTCTGCCACCGTCGTCTGTGGGCAGCCTTTAGTCAGCACTGCATAACACAGCGGTGTATGCCCTCTCTCTGTCACAGATAAAGGGTTAACTTTTCTGGCTATCATACTGTAGAGGCCACCGGGAAAGCCAGCCAAGCACACGGCATGGAGAGCTGTCTCCTTTATGCCATTTACACCCTTCCACTGGTCAGGACACCACATGAGTGTTAACTCGATCAATTCCCATTGACAAGCGTCAATTAGCATCTGTAGTGGTGTTTGTTTATATCTACATTGCTGTGCTAGATGAATGTCCCCATGGAACTGAATCAACAACTTTACAACGTCCCACTGTTCGCATTCAATCGCCCTGTGCAGGACAGACTCGCCATAACTGTCCAACAGGTTGGGATCACCATCTCTCACTGTCAGCTCCTTCACTGCTTCCCAGTCCCCTTTCCTGGCCGCTCTGTGTATCGGTGTGTGGCCTTCATCGTCCTTCATGTTGATGTCAGCGTAGTGACGTTGACAGTGATCCACCACATCCCACTGGTGCTGCTCAATGGCTTCCAGCAGAGCGGTGTCACGATGTCTGATTCCAGTCACGTCCTTTTCCTCTATCAACGGTTTCACTGCCTGCCACACCTCACGATTGAATGCGAGCTGGAACATGTCCTTACGTTCACCAACAAACAAAGCCGTTTGCAACTTGGTGATACATTGCCACACTACGCTGCCTTCTCTCATCATTATGGCTTGATGCATGATCTTTTTCCTGCGTTCATCATCAATTGGACATTCCATCACCATGGCAACCAACGTCCACTGACAGTGCTCAATGAATTTAGAAAGAAGTTCTAAACTCAACTCATGACTGACGCCTTGCTCTAGCAGCTCTCTACACACAACCCACTGCCGCAGTCTGACCATGTCACGGAACAGCGAGTTTCGCCGTGTGACGTCAGTCTCCAGTTTCACCAGCTGCATCACCGCGTGCCACGCTTCACTGGACACAGCAGCTTTCAGTGCACGACGCGCGTGTTGCGTGTTGTGTCTGTGACGGATGTTGTGCAGAACGACACACCACTTTCCGCGCTTTACCATAGACTTCAGCGTCTTCAGTTCGTTTGTGTTTTTCGTCAGATCGTTCTTAAATTCTCTCAGAACATTCCGTATTTTTTTGTAATTTTCTGTTCCAAGTTTTGACAGTACGCCAGGTGCGTTTCTCAGGAGGTCTATCATATATGTTACATCAGCCGAAGTCCTCAGCATATGACGAACAAGCTTCCAATCTGCGTTTATTACCACACGGAAGAGGACACCCATCCGCTCCCACTCACTGAGTCCATGGTCAGCCAGCTTTAGGTAGACGTCCCACCGCTTCTCTTGCCTTGCCTCCCCCATTGCCCAGAGACGCTGGTCGTCATACAGTGTGTGGTCTGCCCACCGTTTGACAGCTCTCCACTGTCTCTGCTTCACAGCTGCCTGGAACTGCTGTCGCCGATCTTGCTCACACACACCAGACAGACACGCGTGTCTGATGACGTCCCATCTGTTGTGACGTATCATCACTCTGAGAGCCACACTTTGTACGTCAGGAGCAACAGGGACAGTGGTCAGAACTAGCAGAATGGCCTCTGTCATCTGTTCCCATGCCTTGCGTTTGTAGTACTCTATTATGAGTCGTTTGGTGAAATATACAGGGAGCAAGGAACTTAACGTGGGCTTGCTCTCAGCTGTTTGAGAGCAAAGATGTTTAACACATGACAACAAGTAGGAGACATAGCTTTTAGAACGTTTCTCTAATTCTGGTGCGATAAATTGGTGTACATTGTCGATTATTATGACTGCGCATGACTCTGAAGTTATGTCTGTGTTTCTTTTACTCAGCCATATTTCTCGCACGGCACTCAGCAATGACTGGCACATCACTTCACACAGGGGTGTATTCCAGTTCAGACGCTCTTTCAGCGAGTACCGTAAATCAGACCAGCTGACCGACCCCCACATGTGTGGCGATAACTGAGTAGCCTTCTTGCACGGATCTTTGACCATGTTCCAGAACACTTCCTCCTTTGCTGCTGTGTCACTCTGTGCAGTGGCCCACATGAAAAGTGTGTCAATTATGCAATAATGAAGTAACAGAAAATAAGCTTTCCAAAATCCTCGTGTTGCCAACATTTGCAATGCAGACCGCATGCTATCATACACATAGTAGGGCAACATATATTGTATCAGGCTTTTCTCGTCTCCATGCACAAACGCATTTCTTATATTCTCACGCCTTTGTGAGTCACTGGTCTCTCGGTCCCCATCGTGTCTTGATGCAGTGCAAACTCTTGAATATGCGTCATGATCATCCACAAAATATACCGACGCTGAACGACAATGTTCACAAGGGTTCTGCACAGCCCAGTGCTTTCCAGTAGCTTTCGCAAATAGCTCCAACACTTGTCCTGCAGCCCCCCATTGGCCTCGTCCCACAAAAAGTGTAAGTACAAAGTCCAGCCGATGCTTAGCACAGACAGAGCTTACTTGTTTTAAAATGTGTTCTTCATCACATCTTTTACATGCTTCTTCGATTGCCCACTGTTTCGAAGAGACACTGACACGTCGTTTCACCACATCTAATACAGCCAACCACCAACCTCCTTTCACCAGTGTTGTCAGCACAAAGTCCAGCTGGCCGTTATCACCGTAAGGGATTATGCATTCGAAAATCCCCGGATGGCCAAATGGTTTTACCTTCCAGTTTTCAAATGCTTTCCTTACTGCCCACTGTTTCACAGAGTCACTGACACCTCGTTTCAACACCTGTCCTACAGCCCTCCACAGACGTCGTTTTACCAGTGTTGTCAGCACAGAGTCCAGCTGGTATTCAGCACAGTGAGCGACTATGCTTTGTATGGTGTTTTCAGTGTTACACGCCTCTTGCACTGCATGCTTACACGCTTCTTCGATTGCCCATTGTTTCACAGGGACACTGACACCTCGCTTCAAGACCTCTGCCACAGGCTCCCACAGACGTCGTTTTACCAGTGTTGTCAGCACAGAGTCCAGCTTGTCGTCAGCACAGTGAGCGAGTATGCTTGTACATGATTTGACATCGTATTTTCTAAAGTTTTCGCATGCTTCTTCCACTGCATACTGTTTCAGAGACACACTGACACCTCGCTTCAACATATCTGCTACAGGCTCCCACATACGTCGTTTCACCAGTGTTGTCAGCACAGAGTCCAGCTGGTCGTCAGCACAGTGAGATATGATGTAACATATGCTGTAGCCATAATCACCGTGTTGGCATGCTTCTTTCACTGCCCACTGTTTTAGAGTGTCATTGGTATTTCGATGAATCAGCTGCTCTGCAGCTTTCCACAGACGTCGTTTCACCAGTGTTGTCAGTACCAAGTTCCGATGGTCGTCAGCACAGTGAGCAACTATACTTCTGATACTGTCGACATCGGCACCGTGTTGGCACACTTCTTGTACTGCCCACTGTTTGACATAGTCACTCACACCTCGCCTCAACAGATTTCCTACAGCCTGCCAAAGACGTCGTTTCACCAGTGTTGTCACTACAAAGTCCCGCTGGTCGTCAGCACAGTGAGAAACTATGCTTTGCAATGTGCTGTCGGATATGTCATCACAGTTTTTGCATGCTACTTGCACTGCCCATCGTTTCATAGAGGCACCGGCATCTTTGTCTACCAGCTTTGCCACAGACTGCCACATACGTCGCTCCACCAGTGTTGTCAGCGCAGAGTCGACCTGGTCATGAGTACAGTGAGAAAGTATTTTAAGTATGTTGTAGTCCTCTTGTGTACGGCTGTGTTGGCATGCTTCTTGTACAGCCCATTGTTTCACAGAGTCACCGACACCTCGCTCCAACACCACTTCTACAGCCTGCCACATACGTCGTTTCACCAGTCGTGTCAGCACAGAGTCCATCTGGTCGTTAGCACAGTGTGAAACTATGATTTGTATGGTATTGTTATCACAGTATTGACATGCTTCTTCCACCGCCCATTGTTTTACAGAGTCACTGACCCCTGCTTTCAACACAATTTGTGCAGCCCACCACAGACGTCGTTCCACCAGTGTTGTCAGCACACAGTCCAGCTGATCTTTAGCACAGTGAGCAAGTAGTTTTACTACGGAGTAATTGTATGAGACATCACAGTGTTGAGACGTTTCTTGCATTGCCCACCGTATCACAGAGTCACTCACACCTCGTTCCAAACACTCTACTGCAGCCTCCCACATACATCTTGTCACCAGTGTTTTCAGCGCATAGTCCCGCTGGTCGTCAGCACAGTGACGAACTATGCTTGTTATGATGTGTTCATCAGCGTGCAGACACGCTTCTCGAACTGCATTTTGTTTCCCAGATTCACTTACGTCTCGCTCCAACACTTCCCTTACAGCCTGCCACATACGTCGTTCCACCAGAGTTATCAGCACAAAATCCACCTGATCATCAGCACAGAAGTAAACTATTCTTTGTATGATATCTGTGTTAGAGACATTAACGTGTTGGCATGCTTCTTGCACTGCCCGCTGTTGTAGGCCTACAGAGTCACTGACACCTTGCTCCAACACCTCAGCTACAGCCCGCCAAAGACGTCGTTCCACCAGAGTTGTCAGCACACAGTCTCGCTTGACATCAGTGCAGTGGGAAACTATGCTAGTTAAGATGTCGTCGTGGACATTAGCACGGAAGTAAACGTTACTTTCTATGTCAGAGACATTAACGTGTTGGCATGCTTCTTTCACTGCCCACTGTTTCACAGAGTCACTGACACCTCGCTTTAACATATCTGCTACAGGCAGCCACAAATGTCGTTCCACCAGTGTTGTCAGCACAGAGTCTCGCTTGACATCAGCACAGTGAGATACTATTCTTTGTATGGTGTTGTCGTCGGATAAATTACCGTGTTCACACGCTTCTTGCACTGCCCACTGTTTCACAGATTCACTTACCCCTTGCACCAAGACCTCTCCTGCAGCCAGCCACAGACGTCGTTTTACCAGCGTCGTCAACACAGAATCTCGTTGGTCGTCAGCACAGTGATGCACTATGCTTCGTAAGATGATATCGTGTTTTTTAAAACTGCGTTCACACGCTTCTTGCACTGCCCACTGTTTCACAGAGTCACTGACATCTCGCTTTAACATCTCTGCTACAGCCCCCCACAGACGTCGTTCCACCAGTGTTGTCAGCACAGAGTCTCGTTGGTCGTCAGCACAGTGAGATACTATTCTTTGTAAGATGCAGGCGTGAGAGACCCAACCATGTTGGCATGCTTGTTTAACCGCAAACCGTTTCACAGAGTCACTGACACCTCGCTTCAACACTTCTTCTACGGCTTGCCACATATGTTTATCTACCAATGTTGTAAGCACAGAGTCCCGTTGGTCTTCAACACAGTGGGAAACTATGCTTTGTAAGATGTAGTCGTCGGTGACACCACCATGTTTGCATGCTTCTTGCACAGCCCACTGTTTAACAGAGTCACCGACATCTCGCTTCAACACCTCTGCTACAGCCTCCCACAAACGTCGTTCCACTAGTGTTGTCAGCACAGAGTCCAACTGGTCGTCAGCACAATGAAGGAGAAATTTTTTAATCAAATGTTGTGGATAATAATAATCAGCACCTCCAATAACAAACAGGCATGCTTCCTGTACTGCCCTTTGCTTTACTTGCTCACTTACATCTAGTTCTATTACCTCCTTTGCCTTCCACCACATACGTCGCTCCACCAGCGTTGTCAGAACAGAGTTTAGTTGGTCAGAAGCCAAGTGAAGGAGTATGTAGGATTTAAAAGACTGTGTATCTGAATGCATACAAGCTGTGTGTGCCAGCCACTGGTGTTGTGGGTCACCAAGACTCTGTGTTAACATATTACCAATCTCCTGCCATTTGTTGTCAGCCAGAAGTTGTAAAATGCCTCTCTCTACACTGACCTCGTTAATTGTCCATACTTCCTTCGCATCTAACTCCAGTAGTTTCTGCACAAGCTTCCACCTGCCGCCAACAATCTCTTTTGTGAGTATCAAATCAATGTGCTCATTGTAACGATTCTCATACAGAGATATAATGTGCTTTGTAAACTCAACATCTGCGTAAAGTATAGCTGTATCCACTGCCCATTTAAACTGTGCGTCATCCACACCTCGCTGTAACATGTCCCCCACCTCCCCCCACCTCTCTCCAGCCACCAGGTGTAGCAGTGTTGTGTCCACGCTGGTTCCCGCCACTGTCCACGTCTGTTTCCTGTCACCCACGAGTTGCAAGAGTTTTGTCACAGACTCCCACTGACCTGCAGACACCAGCTCTGTCACGGCCAGGTCGGTCTGTGAGTCTGTGCAGTGTGGCAGTACGTGTTCCACAATCATCTGGTCGTCGTCATACAGCAGGGTTTTTTCCAGGGTATTTGTGACGCTGAAGTCATTAATGCTGTGCTCCAACATTTTACCCACAGCCCACCATACATGTTGTGAAAACATTAGTCTCAGCACACTGTTAAGCTGATCCTCTGTGCTCTTGGAGGATGCAATGACGGTTGTTTGAGCGTTTGCAGAGTTTACGTCCAACTTGTGAACCGCCCACGTGTCTGGACAGTGTGTGGAAGTACACACGAACTCGTGACTAGGCCTACTCTTTAAACATTTGTCCCAACACTGTGTGAAGACAGCGTCCAGCTGGTGGCCAGCACATTGGGGAATGATGCAAACTACGTTCTCCTCGTGATGACCTGTGATGACAGTATTGCTTACCACTGCAAACACACACTTAAGGTTCATAGCGTGGGGTGAAAAACTTTGCTTTCCATAGATCCAAGTAAAGTTTGTTTTGAATTTAACAGGCTGCAGCACATTATTTTGCCACTGATAAACTTGGAACTTTACATTTCTAATGCTGCATTTACAAAATTCTTGAACTTCTTCACTGACCCTTCTGTTGATGTCCAGTAGACGAAGGATGCCGTTCACATTTTTGCTGACCATCAAACGCAAACAGTTGTTGTCTACATACATACCATCTGGTATCACTGACATGGATGCATTACTGTTATACTTTAACAGTTTTTTAGCACTTTCCCACAGACCTTTCGAAACAAGATCGGCCAAGAGAGAAGAACAATGCTCGTATGAACAGTAAGGCAGAAGAAGGTGCTCAATTTGCCAGCCTTCAATCCGACTGCAGGCTTCTTGTAAAGCCCAGCAATGTTGTGTGTCACTGACACCTCGCATCAGCACACGTCCAACGGCATGCCACATGTCACGTGACACCAGTTCTGTCAGCAAGAAATCTATAGTGCTGCTTGGACAAAAAGGAATAATGCAAGCACTAAGAGACAGTTCGTCAGCTCGTTGACAAACTTCTTGAATCACTAATCTGCGACTTCCGTCACTGACAGGTCGCAGTAACATCCTGCCTGCAGCAAACCACAGGCCGTGTGTCACTAGCTGTTGTAGTGCAGAGTCCAGCTGGTCATCCTCACAGTGAGGTAACACATACTGCACGATGTCTGTTTGCTTGGCTCGTGTGCAGGCCTGCTGCAGAATCCACTCCAGTGTGGAATGAAGAAAACGTTTGTGTGGCATTTCACCAATCCCTCGCCAGTTTCCTTCAGCTACTGAGAGCAGGATGTTGTTTGTCACCAAGACGCCGGCTAAGTCCCACGTGCGCTCTTCATCACCGACACATCGTATGACTTGTTTCACAGCGTCCCACTGGTCTTGACTGACCAGCTGTGTCATGATACTGTCTGAGTCACGGCGGCTGCACTCAGAGAGGATGCGTGCTACTTCTGCCCAGTCATCCCGCTCCATAGCGCCATTCACATCACTGCTGACGTCATAACGGGCTTTCTTTTCTGGACTTGCCATGGTGCTCTCAATGTCGTTTCTTCAAAGCAGCTCTAACGTTTGCCGAATGAAAATCATGACTTTGTTTCGAACTTAAACCTAACTTCCTTTCTACTTCGGCTTCATGCTACGGTCACTTGGTAGCCATTGTGACGGTTATCACTGTCAGTTCAGTTCCAACCTGCTGTACTATTGTCGTCTGCTTTTTGTTGCTTAAACCAACGTCACTGACAACACTATTTCTGTCATAGTCAGATACTAGCGAGTCTCCTTCTACACAGTGTGCACACAGAGGATCTATGGATTACATCGGACCGACAACTTTGTTTATGACTTAAACGCTTCGGACTTTGCTTCCTGAGAATAAGTTTTGCTTTCAATTAGAAATTGTATACTTGTTGAATTGATCGCTTGCAAACCATCCGCGCGTGATACACACATGCAACAAACTTGTAAGCTTTTGCCTAGGAACTGTAAACGTGAGTTTAAAGAAGGCATTTTTAATAGTGTTGGTAAGCTGCCATGCATCTTCCATTTGTTGCATATGGCTCCGTGTAGTTAGTCATGTTCTGTTTTTTCCTCTTCAGGCGGCCATCTGTTGAATCAAAAATGACTACACTAAGCAACGACAGAATCAGAAAGGAAGGGCAGCATGGTGATAATGTTCTTGCTCTGTAACCAAACAACCGCTTAATTATTATTGAGTACGAAACCATCGTCTTTGGAGACAATTTGCTTGAACTAAAATGTTAAACAATGCTTTTGTTTGGTACAATATGCCTCTGAAAAAAGCCCGATTAAGATAGATATGATGAGATAAGAATGTTATATAGTCCTCTGAGATTAACCTCATGTAAATTCGGGCTGCTACCTCATTGGGGAAAGCGAGCTGCCATACAGTAGGCTACGGCGCTACCCATTTGTTTTTTTCTTGCATGCGTGTATTCGTGTCTCCAAGCCTTCATACGTTTGCTGTAAACGTGTGTTCTTTATCGTAGGCATGTGTGCACACGGGGGTATTCAGACACCGAAGAGAGCCTGCTTAAAGTTTACTCTGTAAAGTAAATCCCTCGACGTACGTGGGGATCGAACCTATGCTGATAGCGACAACTCGTTTTGAAGCCAGCGCCGCTACCGACTAAGCTATTTCCCCGCCCTCATTGATTCAGTTTGTACAAATGAACGTTCTTCGGGCAAATAAGCTTCTAAGAAACATTCATTTTGTTAAATTGACCGTCTGAAAACACCAAATAGGTATGACAGTGATACTGAACCAATGTTAATTAATACTTAAATGTACTACATTTTAATGAAACATGTGTTTAGGTTCCACAAAATCGTTTTTAATGTACGAAGACAACTATTGATTCTTGTATGATGGTATATATTTCCACTGAAATGTAACATCTTTCAAAACTCTATCTTTATTGTTCTTTAATATTAATTTCCCTCAGAGACTGAAAGTGTTACCCCCAAATATAGCACAAACCGTCTACTCCATCCAATGAGTCATGCAAACAACAATATTTGGACACAAAAAACACCATTTACTTCTCTGAGAAAGAAACACATTATGAGCTTCGTGCCACCTCTGCCTTTCATTGGGGCACAACCTGAACAGCGGAATGAACAAAATAATGACTAAGTTGGAGATTGATGAATGGAAATAGTCTGTAGAGTGGACAAAAAGACGTGCATAAACATGCAGAAAGGTCGGTCGACACTTAGCGACACATGATGTTCAACTAAAGTATCACAGCATTCTACTGGCATTAAAATGCTGAAGAGACGAAACAATAATAACCAACCTGCATTCTGCTGATGTATTCGCTTCCACTTCGCGCTTGGCGCCCATCTTTTCCATCGTATTCCTCCATTCTTGCTCCCCCAGTACTTGCGTGTCCCGTGACGAACTGCAGAGGCAAAGACGAACAAAATAAGTGAATTTGCTTGAAAATGAAAAACATAACATTATGGACAAAGTGACAGTACTCTAAACGTACGGTACTTTTTATCCCGTGTCAGCCATAACAGATATTATCAGGCAATTGTGAGGGAAAAGTGCTTCCTTCCACTTGAGTAGTAGTATTCGCGCACGGACCGGCCCCCATTTTTTTGCGCAGCTGCGCAGCCGCGCAGCCGTATTTTGATAGAAGGTTATAGGTTAAGGTGCCTGTGTTTAAGTAGTGATAAAGAGGGATTGCGTATAAACGGTTTATTGCGTTTTATATTTTGTCATGTGATTTCATGTGCCTGTACCTGTTGCTCGGTACTAATGACCACTCCAGCTGGGGTAATGACAGGATTACTGCCCCCCGGCCTTTTTTTATTGGTGCTTAACGCGGCTGGGTTACTGAGCCGCCTCCTTTCTATTGACAGTAATTGACCCTCCCTCTGTGTTTGATTGCCGGCAGGGGGGTTCACGCACAAGGTTTTGATAGGGTATGTCATAGCCACATAGGTGTTATTTTGTTTTTGTTATTTTGTTGTTGATAGACTATGTAAGAGGTAGGGTTATATGTGTGGTGGGAATAAAATGTAAGTGCAAACACACACACACACACACACACACACACACACACACACACACACCTCCGATCACACACACACACACACACACACACACACACACACACACACACCCACACACACACACACACACACACATATGCGCACGTTTACACAAGTACTTCCAAACAAGAAGGCACTAAAAAGTCAGACGTAAAGAGTAACAAAACACATAAAACTGCTCACGGTAGCCTTCAAGAATTATACAGACACATAGTTATTAACTTTTCAATATGATCATTTTATTATAAAAAGTGACAACAGTCTTTTGAGTATTAAAAACCAAAAAAATTAACATTTTGCATACACATACATTAAAACAAAAAGCCAAAACATGATTGTCAATGATAATAATAATAATAATAAAGTGTATTTATATTGCGCCTATCCCTTACAAAAAACAAAAATATTTGGCTCTAAGCGCATTACAACATGTGAAGGACTTGGTACAATCAAGTCTGACAAGTACAACAGCACAATATACAGTCGGTCTCTTAGGTAAAAGCATAATTTTTTTTTTTGTATTCAACACCGTCTTGTTGTTTTACACTTGTCTACTTTAGATGTTTTTTTTAAAAAGCCAGGTCCTAGTTTGGTTGTTTGTCTTAAGGACTCCCATAACTTGATGTGGGGTGACTTTTGTATTTTACAATGTTGGGTTATAGTTACCGAGGTCGTTGAAGGTAGACATACCAACCGGTTCCTGGTAGCAGTTTTCAAACAGATGGAAGCCATTTCTGTATACACAATAACGCGAACAGGCTCTACCAGGGGTACACTAAACTTTAGTTCCAGACGCAAACCCCCCACAGCGCACCAACTCAAGCTGATCTCCATCCAACATTGACGGTGACAAGTCGAATACATACAGCGTATAACCTCCGGGATAGTCTTCATAGGCAATTCCGTTACCAGCGTCACTAACACCCACCCCTGTTCCTGTGGTCAAACTAAAGAAACTCCCCACATACTGTCTGTTTTCAAAATCGGGTGTTAGTGGTTTTGCAGAGACTTGTTTTCCAGTAACATAGAGACAGAGGAAATTCAAGTTGTGAGTTTTAAAGTTGAATGGATTTTTGGTGTAGCTATCGTTAAATGCAGCGCTTTCTCCGATCCCAGTCCTACTACAACGCGTGTTGGTAGCTGACTGAGAAACAAATTGTCTAAACAGCACTGAGGTTTCCACGCGGGATCCCGTAAGATTTTATAACTACTCTTTTTAGATGGTATTTGGCTGTGGACCTCTCCAGGGTTTTTACGTGAGCAAGCCTTACAGCTGGATTTAGTTTTGCTTTTCTGACAAACAAAGAGGCGTGTGTAACCACCGTTAGGTAAGCAGGGTTAATCCGTGGCTCATCACATTAAAATTTTGTCAATACGATACATTTCTTTCTCTCCTACGCTTTGTAGTTCTTCTTTGTAAAAAAAACTACCTTGTAGTTATTCTGCGTTAGCGTCTTTCAGCTTATCGGTCACTGGAGTTGTTTTCAACACACTGCTAACTGTAAATAATTCTTCTGTTCACGCAGGTAAATAACCTTTTTTAAAGAGTCGCCGTGTTTTACTTAGTCTCACACGATCATCAACCTGTAGCCTACCTTTGGGTGTTTTTCTTTGGGGGTTGTCCGTACAAAACTTACCAAACTGTTTCTTTGTTAGCGAGGCAAACTTTAATAGGTGTTGGTTTTATACTTCTGTGAAACGAATGGTTATACGCGTGTACCAGGTGTTGTAATTCTTCTACAAATCTTACACGATTAGTGTGTGTAAAAAAGCGCCACATTTTCTCTTTTAAGAGGAACCCTTGTTCTGATTTCCCCCTGATCTGTTCCATGACTGACTTGTCTTTCTTTCATACATCAGTCAATAACCACTCTGTTTTTCAACGACCACGCCTGATCAACTCAAACCAGGACTTTCTTTCTTTTTCGCGGTGAAATCAGTGACCATGACATTCTAGAACAAGTTAGACTCGAACGCCCAAACTCTCGGTATTCTGTTCACACCATCATGTCTTCCAGTTTCTATGTCACGCCTTTGTCTGACTTTCCTATCGGATGAGTCTGTGGTAGTCTACCTAACTACATCACAAACACACAGTTCTTGCACAAGTTACAAAAAGACGAGCATCATCATTTTCCTTATACTGACGGTCTGTGTCTCTTTCGCTGTCTTGCTTTGCACAAAGGACCCTTGCCTCATTCTTTGCAAAAACCCACAAAAACCTTGTTCAAACAGTGGACCGGACATTCCCACCAGTTTGTCAAATTAAACAGAGACACACCTACTACAATATAAATTAGAAAAATCTGATCAACAAAACAAACAAAAAACAAAAAAAAAACAAAAAAATGTTTTACAAAAATACAAGCTCACTACAAGGGGCGCGATAACCAAAAACACACCACAAGCAAGAGAATCTCTTGGTATCAGTAGTTGTCTCTTCTAATACGTTAGTAGCAACAGTTGTATCTTCAGCAGACAAGGCGTCCTCAGCCATAACTACTCTGAATACTGTCTAAGACTATCAGCTGAGATCCATGTGTCAAATGACGTTGGGTTTTGTGAAAAAGAAACAATTAACAATTAAGTGGCTCTACCCCATTTCCCCCCCATTCCCTGTCGCGATATAACCTTGAACGTTTGAAAACGACGTTAAACACCAAATAAAGAAAGAAAGAAAATGACGTTGGGTACCCAAACCAATGTACTAAATACTCTTTTTTTCCTCCCTTACCAAGTCGTTCTTTTAGTACTTTGTCAATACGATACATTTCTTTCTCTCCTACTTTTTGTAGTTCTTCTTTGTAAAAAAAAACAAACTATGTGAGCAACCTCTAACCTAACATTCTGTATGACTGCCTGTGGTACAATTCGTGTTCGGTGTAAATGTACCTTCGTCGCGATATAACCTTCGTGGTTGAAAACGACGTTAAACACCATTTGTTGTTGTAAATGTACCTGCGGTGTTTATAACACCTACATAAAACCAACAGGTAGCTATCTGAGTCTAGTTGTTAAAGCTTTTTTATATTTTTGTACATCAGCTCTCATCTCTCCCGCCTCACCAGTCGAGCTAACTCCTCCACCCACCCCACATCATTTGTCTAGCACTAATCTAAGCATTAAACCCTAATCAACCCTCGGGGTAGGCAAACCACCTCCTATTAAACTTCTCTAACTGCTGGCCACCTCTGGTGGTTTTATCGGCGAGGGGGCTCCGCAAAGAGTAGGGGTACCATTTTTATCGCCTTATCCTGACACCTCTGATAGTTATTAGCGCCATAAAAGAGAGAGGGCTCCACCAACCGCAGAGAAACCCATTTAATTGCACTAGACAGCAGTGTACGGCATCTAGATAAAACAGCGAACCTTCGTAACTAACCCACTGACTAGTGTTGGTGTTGTTGTTGTTATAATGACTGTTTTATTTTTTTATTTTTTTTTTCTTCGTTGTTGATAGGCTATGTAAGAGGTAGGGTTATATGTGTGGTGAAAAAAAAATGTAAGTGCAAACACACACACACACACACACACACACACACACACACACACACACACACACACACACACACACACACACACACACACACACACACACACAGAAGCTCTTGGTATCAGTTGTTGGCTCTTCTAAGACGTTAGTATCAACAGTCGTATCTTCAGCAGACAAGACAGCCTCACACATAACTACTCTGAATACTGTCTAAGGCTACCAGCTGAGAGCCATGTGTCAAATGACGTTGGATACCCAAAGCAAGGCACTAAAGACTCTTTTTTTTTTCTCCCTTACCAAGTCGTTCTTTTAGTACTTTGTCAATACGATACATTTTTTTTTTCTCTCCTACTTTTTGTAGTTCTTCTTTGTAAAAACTACCTTGTAGTTCTTCTGCGTGAGCGTCTTTCAGCTTATAGGTCACTGGAATTGTTTTCAACACACTGCTAACTGTAAATAATTCTTCTGTTCACGCAGGTAAATAACCTTTTTTAAAGAGTCACCGTGTTTTACTTAGTCTCACACGATCACCAACCTGTAGCCTACCTTTGGGTGTTTTCATTGGGGGGTTGTTCGTACAAAACTTACGTTTGTTCTGTTTCTTTGTTAGCGAGGCAAACTTTAACAGGTGCTGTTTTATACTTCTGTGAAACGAATGTGTACGCGTTATACGCGTGTACCAGGTGTTGTAATTCTTCTGCATATCTTACACGATTAGTGTGTGTAAAAAAGCGCCACATTTTCTCTTTTAAGGTGCGCTCCAATAACTTGACGTGGGGCGACTTTCGTATTTTAACAATGTTGGGTTATAGTAACCGAGGTCGTTGAAGGTAGACATACCAGCCGGTTCCTGGTAGCAGTTTTCAAACAGATTGCTGCTCTCCGAGTATTTGACAGGTGTGTGAGGTAGTTCGTCTGCTGGTG